>NC_022030.1:29718922-29719880 GCF_000317375.1 Microtus ochrogaster
TAGGAAAGTGAGCATCCAAACAGACTAGGCTCCCAAAAAGCCAGTACATGCAGTAGAATCAAAATCCGGTGTCATTATCACTGGCTACTCAGTCTGCCCTCATTGTCAGCCACTTTCAGAGAGTCTGGTTTGATCACATGCTCGTTCAGTCCCAGTCCAGCTGGCCTTGGTGAGCTCCCATTAGATCAGTCCCAAAATCTATGGGTAGATCAGAGTCCTAAAATCTAAATTGCAAGCCTGAAAATGTTTACTAAAAAAACTATGACTAATATTTGCCCTACCAACACCTCATTTAGTCTGCCTTACACTTTAAAATTCTCCCTTAACAACTGCCATTGTTAAGACTATAAGAACACAAGACTGTGTTCCATAGATGATATAATATTTAATCATACACAAATAATTATTTATTAAGATAAATACAATCTAATAATATTTATATAAGTTGGTATAAAGGTAAAATTAGAATTTTAAGAGTAAATGCTTTATTTTATCCAAATGTAATATAATTATCTAGAAAAAGTAAATTTCTGATTGTCAAATATTGGTATTTTATAAACAAAATCAAAAGTTCAATTCTTTGTGTTTGATTCCTAGAAAATGTAGAGCTTGTTATTTACATATGTGTTAAACAAGGAAGAAAATAAATGAACTTTCCAAAAATGTATTCAGTTTTGTCTTTATAAATTGATTTTACTAGTTCAAAACCCCATTGAACCCAATTCCAGAAAACATTGGAAAAGTGACTTAGATAAAAAGTTCTACTTCAGATGCATTTCATATCTACTGGAAAAATATAGTGGACAACTGCAGCATTTTAGTCAGGAATAATCAGTAGAAAACCATTTGAAGTTGATACATTAGTTCTTAGGAAGTCAGTGTTCCAGGTTTTATATTTTAACATGATGTAAAAAGACCTCTCCTCCTTTAACTCCTACTAAATACTTTAAAAATGTTT
>NC_022030.1:29720799-29727438 GCF_000317375.1 Microtus ochrogaster
CTCCCCTTCTCACGTTTCTCACCCCATTTCCCCTTAGCCCCATGCCACCTCACCCCAAAGTTCCCAGGTTTTGCCCTGCAATCTTGTCTACTTCCCATATCCAGGCTGATGACTATATGTTTTTCTTTGTGTTCACCTTCTTATTTAGCTTCTCTAGGATCACAAATTATATGCTCAATTTCCTTTATTTATGGCTAGAAACCTAAAATCAAAAACACCAATAATAGCCTTAGCTGGAGAGGTTGTGGAGTAATGGGTACCCTCATCCATTGCTGGTGGGAATGCAAACTTGTGCAACCACTTTGGAAATCTGCGTGGTGATTTCTCAGGAAATTTGGGATCAACCTACCCCAAGATCCAGTAATATCACTCTTGAGAATATACCCAAGAGATGCCCTATCATATGACAAGAGCATTTGTTCAACTATGTTCATAGCAGCATTATTTGTAATAGCCAGAATCTGGAAACAACCTAGACGCTCTTCAATGGAAGAATGGATGAAGAAAGTGTGGAATATATACATATTAGAGCACTACTCAGCAGTAAAAAACAATGACTTCGTGAATTTTGCATGCAAATGGATGGAAATAGAAAACACTATCCTGAGTGAGGTATCCCATACCCCAAAAGATGAACATGGGATGTACTCACTCATAATTGGTTTCTAGCTTATATTCTTCTCTGCAACATTTGAGCTTGAACTTTTCTTCCGGTTCCTTTGTGCTCACAAATCTACATCAAGATGTTTGCTCTTGTATGAATTTTGTCCACAACTGGCAACATGAATACAGGACAGTTTCTTTCTCTGTGCAGCTTATTGCCACTAGAGGTACCCATTCTGTTCATTAGAACAGTGGCTTGTTGTATAGAAGTATTTATTTTGAGGACATTAAACTGAAGCACAATTTCTTTTTCTATTACAAATGAACTGGGCTGGAGATGCAGCCAAGCTGTAGAGACCTTGCCCGGGATGTGGAGGCACTAGATTCAACACTTCCCCACTTTATGTAAGAAATGATGTGTAACACAGTTTTGGCAACTTTTAACAACTTTGTTCCAGTATAATTGTCTCATAGAGCTACATATTATTCACTGGTTATAAACAAATTGCCTACAGCCTTTAGTGTTAATTTCCAATAAGTATGCGAAAGACATTGGCCATTTATTTTCTTTCAATTTTAAATTTTTATTTATATGGAGGCTTTTTCTGAATGTGTGTCTGTGCATCAATGTGTATACCAGGTACTCATAGAGGTCAGAAGAGGCCATCAGAGGCCCTGATTTTGAAGTCACGGACAGCTGTGAGTAGATACGTGAGTGCTATGGATTGAATCACACCTTCTTGAAGAATGGTTATTGTTCTTAACCCCTGAACCATCTCTATCAGTCATTGGATCTTTTCAAACTACAGAAGCCATACACCAAGTAATCTGCCAGATACCAATTTTAAAATTTTACACATTCAAAACAAAGTTATATTTTAAGGGAAATTTTAATTTCCTGTTATGTGAATCTCACATCTCACCAGTCTCATAACTGCAGTGAAGAAGTCTTATAATCCAGCTTCATTTTTTTTTCTGGATAATACATTTTATTTGGGTACCCATTATACAGCTGTCATAATTGTGTTCTCATGGGCATATACGTTTATAGGCAAGCAGTTCACATCTGCAAACCCATTGTCTGTCGTAGACTCTTTGCCTATTAAGACTACCGAGAGACACAGGTTGTCATATGTTGCAACTACTGCCACTGCTATGTAGTCCTGGCATAAGCCTTACCTGAACTGCAATCTCATTTCAAGAAGTAAAGACACAAGTATAAATGATTAGTTCTGATATGGCTTAATTTTTTATGCAGTTTCATTTGCAAGTTGGAAGACTTCACTTCTCTCACTGCTTCCTATATACTTCCTTTGGATATGTCATTGCTTAACCTGTCAAGACTTAATGGATGCTCAGAATTTAAAATTTTCCTCTTCTGTGACTCTTTCCCTTCAGAATTCCTCTAAACATTTAACTAACTGGAAGCTAAGGAGAAACTGTGACCTCAGACTCCAATATCATGATTGAATTGTGAACAGGAAGAGTAACAAAAATGAAAACATAAAAATTGCAATTATGGCAAGGCTGGGGCAACTGGCTAGCGATTAGTAGTGTAATAATGAAACAGCAACAGATTTCCTTACATTTACAACAAAGGGGGTGATAAATAAAGGGCCATTATAAGTCAGCTCAATAACTAAGTAAAATTATAATCTTTTGATTTAAAGATAGGCACAGATGCAAAGATGGCTCAAAGGTTAGGAGCACATCTTTATACTCCTTCAGAGGACCCAAGTTTGAGTCCAGCAACCATATCAGGTGGATCACAAATGACCATGACTATTGCTCCAAAAGATCAAATTCTTCTGGTCTTCCCAGGCAGCTGTGCTTGCATGCAAATGCCCCCCATATCATTAAAAAATAAATACATATTAAAAAGTAAAACAAAGACCCTCAGGATTGATGTGTTGTTTGCAGACAATGAATTCGACTTAAGATATACAAAATGATGCAAATGAAATAGAGAAGCCTATAAGGCTCTTCCTATAAATTCAGAGGTGTAATTAGGAATCCTCCCACATAAATTTAATGAAATTCAGGCCTGACATATCAGAGACTTGCTTCTATATGATGAACACAGAAGTTGAGGAAAAAGATGCAACACATGGAAGAGCAAGCCACAGAGCTGCTATCTTGTGAGAAGTTTGGTCCCTAGACACTTGATCCTTCCTTCTGTGTACATCTCTGGCATAAACTGATTCTCAATGATGGAAAAGTTTTCCCCACACAATAAGGTATAGAAATACATCTCAGATCTTACTCATTGTGGAACACCATGATGGTCACTGGGTTAGCACCAGATTAGTATGTCTAACACCACTGGTGCCGAGCAAGCCAGTTTTGCCCCCTTCCTATCTCTTCACCTCCCTATCATTGCAACATGCAATTTCCCTGGGCCTTTCCTTGTCTCTTCATTTCACTGAAATTGCTAAGGTGTTCTCTAGTCTCTTAAAATCAGTCAAGTTTAAATGACCACCAATTTATTGAAATAGAGAAGGGTTTTGAATTTCAAAATGTATCCCAAATAAAGCCTCTTACATTAAAAAAAATCAAACTACAAATATGTTATTCTGATCATTTAGTCTATACTATGTTATGTTAAACAAACAAATAAGCACAGAAAAACTGTGAGGATTTTTATCTAGGTTGTATACAGTAGATACCCAGCTATAACTGTTTGATAGTTTGAATGGTACTTTATGAAAAGTTGTAAAAGTTTCTATTTGTAGTTTCAAAGTATGAAAAGATCCGTTGAAGCCAATTTCATGGGAAATTACTAAGATATATGGAATACCTCTGGTTTTGAGGATTAGGAGTAGAGTGCACATCTTGTATGACAACGCTCATGCTGAGCTTTGCTTCTGATTGGTAACATCAAGGCACGAATTTGGGTGGAAGCATCTAGTTTAGGAGTAGTGGCATGCTGTTCCATGGCAAAGCAATCAGTAACACACTGATCAATTGGACGGACAAGAAGGAAAACGAAAAGAGGAGTAGATATACTATTATTTGGGGTACTAAAGGCATTGAAACAGAAGGTATTGAGAATAGTCTCAGTGGAAATAAGATTAGTGTTTTACAAAATGTTTTTGACTTATGCATACTTGGCCTTATAAATCTGAGTAACATGCTTCTTTGCAAAGTAAATACTAGAGAAAATGGTTAGAAGTATATGGAAGTACAAACATAGTCTAATTAAAGTTGAATGATATTGATTGACTGAATGGAAATAAAACATAAAAATGATTTCATTGCTGTATTAAAAGAGACTTC
Organism: Microtus ochrogaster; assembly: GCF_000317375.1. NCBI lineage: Eukaryota > Metazoa > Chordata > Mammalia > Rodentia > Cricetidae > Microtus > Microtus ochrogaster. The sequence goes on from NC_022030.1 coordinate 29,724,679, forward strand.
AATAACGGCAAATGAGTTTCCACATATGTTGGATTTTGCCTGCATCACAAAAACATCTGCTTGATTATTCTGTGTTATTACTTTTCATCCTCAAGGCTGTTGTTATCTATAGCATAAACCTGAGAAATTACATCAGGAATTACAGATTGATGTATAAAAATTAGGGTAAATTTATAGAAATTTAAAGATTTGTTTAAAAAATCATCACTATTGTGGGTCTTTTGCTATGTACCCCATTCTGACCTCAAATTCATCATCATCTTAGCTCTACCTCCTGAGTTCTGAGATTACATTCATTTGCCAAAATGCCTGGCTAAGTTTTATTTAGGAGAATGTGGCTCACATGGCATGAAGAGCCATTATAAACAATGTTATGAATAGGCAAGCTAAAATACTCAGCTTCAAGTCCCTATTCTGTTTTTATAAATATGTCTCTGGTTCAGTTCCTTAAAAATAACACCACCACAGTTTCTTCTTTTTAAAAATAAGTATATATCTATTGCACTTTATTTAACTTCTTGGCACAAAAATACTGTATTTCTTGTACCTACTTGTTAAACTGTATAATCTGTATTTCATAAACATTATATCTACATTAAAAATTGAATGCCAAAAAAATTAAATAAATAAATAAATAAATAAAAATTGAATGCCAGGGCCTCATGATACAATTATATCTCAATCCCAGTCTTATTTTTCAGCACCAAAACCACAAAAAAAAACACTGAAGAAAATTACTAGTTGATTTTTAGAAGACTATTTTCTGTCCATTTATAGTAGACTCATCTGTCTTCCTATTTATTAACCTATCTATCTAATCTATCAAGCATACAACCTACAATACTTCATTTACAATCTATGCATCATATTTTCAACATCACCATTTGATTATTTACGTCCATATATCTGCATTATATTATTATTGTATTCATAATGAATAAGACATCATTTTCTCAAACAAATAACTTTTAAAGAGTGCTACAAATATTCCTTGAGAATATAAAATAAAGGCCGGGCAGTGGTGGCGCACCCCTTTAATCCCAGCACTCGGGAGGTAGAGGCAGGCGGATCTCTGTGAGTTCGAGACCAGCCTGGTCTACAAGAGCTAGTTCCAGGACAGGAACCAAAAAGCTATGGAGAAACCCTGTCTTGAAAATCCAAATAAAAAAAAAAGAAAATATAAAATAAGTTTTAAAGTCATCTTGACCCTGTTTTTAATCAAACCAGTCCATCTTCTTGAAAAAAATGCTAATTTCACTCTCCAAATTTTGGATTGGATTTTGCGTTCCAGGATAGGTAGTATCATTAGTAGTCATTCCAGAGTAAAGTCAATTTTTGCACCCCAAAGGCCAAAATAAATTATGCAAATTAGATGATCTACAGGGACTTCAGGCACCTCATGCCTCCATAATTAGTTCTCTGCAGCTCCAGGTTGTGTGTACCCTTCCACTGGATATGGTTTTCTGAGCAATTATGCCCAGTAACCATCTCCCGTTGGAAACAGAAGAAACAGAGACTGGCCCTTTACTTTACAGACTATCCATCAGTCATCATGATTTGCCATCAGATGTGCCACTAAGCATATATGGAAGTAGGGCTGAGCACAGCCTACCAGTCTCAGTACCACTGGCTGTGACAGCTTCTTGGAGAGATGGCTTTGACCTTACTAATTGGTTCTAAAATTTCTTAAGAGGAGCTAGTGGCAAAATTTCTCAAGTTGGTAATCCTCTCATTTTGCACATTTTCTCAGCTAGGAGTATTCATATTGAATAAAGCCAATTTACTGAACGCCATGATCTGAACTCTATTACATCAAAGGCCCATTTGCTATCAGTAAGATGGGGAAATCGCTTGAAATATGTTCTCACATGGAGTGCTGAGCTGGGCTTGTAGTCAGAACTTGTTAGTAGAGCTCTCTTTTAGAACTATGTCACTTCTCTGATGTGGATGTATTTTATGCTTTGGACAGACTATAAGTTTTGCAAGTGCTGTAAAGGTAGCTGCTGGTTTCTTGCCAAGCTGTAGAAAACAGACAATCTAATCTTCTTAGTGATGTTTCTTAGAGGCGGTCACTTTTAAAATGGCCATTAGATGGTTCCCTGCTGTTCACCCCTGAAATAATCACACAGAAACTATATTATTTAAATCACTGCTTGGCCCATTCGCTCTAGCTTCTTGTTGACTAACTCTTACATGTTAATTTAACCCATCTCCATTAATCTGTGAATCACCATGAGGTTGTGGCCGACCAGCAAAGTTTCAGCCCATCTGGGTCCAGAAACAGCCCCATGGCTTCTCCCTGACTTTGCCTCGTTCTTCCAGTATTCAGTTTAATTTTCCCTGCTTATCTAAGTTCTGCCCCATCAACAGGCCAAGGCAGTTTCTTTATTAGCCAATGGCATTCACAGCATACAGAGGAGAATTCCACATCAGTCACTTGCTTGATGATTGTGTTTATTTCTTAAACTCTGTTATAGGAAAATTCATGCTTCCTAAGTGCTTGTTTAAAAAGCATCAACTAGATAATGATAGCAATAACAAAAAGCAAGTAATTATTTTCTTGAGCTATACATATTTCTCTGCTCCCTTCCCTTCCTCTCTTCTCCACTTCAACCGTCTGCCATGGTCCTTGTGCTCTCAATTTACTCAGGAGATCTTTTTTGTATATTAGATCCATGTATATCTCTCTTGTCTACTCTTTGTTGTCTAGGTTCTCTGGGATTGTGATTAGATTTATGTATGTCTCTCTTAGGGTCCTCA
>NC_022030.1:29728435-29752879 GCF_000317375.1 Microtus ochrogaster
TAATGTCATTTATTAGAACTTCTTTTTAACTGGAACCTAATCTTCTCAAAAGTCCCATTTCCAAACACTATCACCTTAAGAATAGGTTTCAACATAAGAAAACTTGAAAGAGAACAAGGTGGGGGGTTCTGACACATGGTGGAAGAAAATGTGAATAGATATATTGCATGATCAGCAGTGATATGGAAGAATACTGGAGAATGTCTATCCTTTGTGGCCAGGGGACTAGTTCATTAATTTATTGGTAAAAAAAAGTACTTGGAGTTGATAAAAATTGTGAATATTAGCAAGTAATTGGAGGTGATGAATCTCAATGTAATATTACCTGTTTCTATCCTTTAACCAAGGTGACTTTGATAAAGGGCAGAGCCCAAAGACTAGTACAATTGACAAAACTTAACAGAACCATTGTAATGGGAGATTTTTTTAAATTTTTCCCTTTTATTAAACATATATTCTTTTCTCAATCTAAAATATAATATAATTGGAATATAATATAATCTTAATACAGATTCTCCTCCCAGTTCTTCCCTAATTCCTCTTCAATCTGGATTCATTTTAATTTTGTCTCATTATAAAAGAAAGGGTTCTAAGAGGTAACAACAAAACCTAACAAAATAAAAAAAATAAGATAAAAAAAAGCCATCATATTAACATCGAACAAGAAAAGCCAACAGGAAAAAAAATAAAAGATTACATAAAGCAGACAAAAGAATTAGAAGGTCATTCATTCACACTTTTAGTATATAAGCATTCTAAACTGAAATATATATATGCTGGATAATGCAAATCTATGTAGGCCCCATAATTGTTGCATCACTTTCTGTGACTTCATTTGTGTTTCATTCAGTTGATTTAGAAGTCCTCATTCTCCTAGGATCTTCCTCCTCCTGTTTCAGTCATTCCTTCTGGCTCCTTATGAGCTCTGAAGAGATGGAATTGATGGGAGCATCCTATTTTGGAACACACAACTCTCTCTCTCTCTCTCTCTCTCTCTCTCTCTCTCTTTCTCTCTCTCTCTCTCTCTCAACATCTGGCTCCAAGTTTCTGTATTTGCTCTCACTTGCTGCAGTAGAAAGACTCTGATGATGGCTAAATAAAGCTTAGATCTATGAGCATAGTAGAATAACATTAGGAGTCATTTTATTCTTTTGCATTGCACTAGATTTCCACACCACTCCTCAAATACTCTTCAATTATAGTTGTCTTCCCCTCATTCCCTCTCCCCTTTCACTTCTCATGTGATCCTTCTATTTTTACAACTGACCCCTGGCTCGATCATATTCATAAAATCTGTTCTGTTTCTCCATTCAGGGAGATGCATGTACACCATCTCCTGCCCCGGGTCTGCAGATTGTAGCTTAGTTATCATTTATTTAGTGGCTAATATCCAGATATGAGTAAATGCATACCATATTTATCTAATGGGATATGTTAAATAAATGGTCTTACTTCTACATTTTTGCAAAATTTGGAATCACTCCTAAAGATTTTTTTCTTGATATGCATACTCTTGTGTCACAGAAGCCTGAATCAAGGTCTGCAGACCTCTGATGATACTAAGACTCTGATGAACTTTCCTTATTGCTTTCTAATTTTAGTCAAAAATGATTAAAATCAACCCTCATATTTCAGAATACGGAATATTAGGATCTTATAGACAAGATACTCAATACCTCTTCCATTTCCCTGCATGATAAAAAGCTACTAGTTAGATGGGAGGTTTTACCATTCCTCAAAGATCTCCTATCTGAGTTACACAGTGATGACAATATCTGTTTTAATTCGGCCTATAGCATCTTTTAATTTAAGTACTTTGCCTAAACTTCTACTTTACATTAACTTTATCAAATTCTTATTAGCCTCTCCCTATACTGACATCTATCTATCTATCTATCTATCTATCTATCTATCTATCTATCTATCTATCTATCCATCTATATATTGTATTTTAAAAAATAAATCTTGACTGAAGACCAGAGGGAAAGCTAAAGCTACTAGAAGTCAGGAAATTGTGACATACACCTTTAATCCAAGAATTTTAATCCCAGGGCTACAGAAACAAATCCAGGTGGTGGTGGCCTGTACCTTTAAACGCAGTACTAGAGAGACACACACTTTTAATCCCAGCTCTAGAGGAAATATAAAACGAGAGGAGAGAGATGTTTAGTCTGCTTAGTTTCTATTATCCCAGCCTTGGTAGAGGAAAGATTTGACTTTTCTAGTTTTTGGGTTGAAACCCAAATTTTGTCTCTGAGTTTTTATTATTCATGCTACATCTCCAAAAAGTGAACAAGCATATGTCTTGCTCTATGCGACTAAATATTTGCTCTGTGGGAACTGAGTTAGTCATATCTCACTCTGTAGAGGCTATTTTGACACTGCCACATTTTTATACTCACAAAAATTCAAAACCATGTGACAGGTATAGAAAAGACATACTCTCCTCTAGTAGCAAAAAATAGATAGTTGAAAAGAACAATTGTGACCACTCACAAAATTTTCCATTCTTGGTTGAAAGAATGACTTAAGAATATGGACTGCCCTCACAGAGGATCAGAGTTTCCAGCACCCATATATGTAGTTAATAGTTGACAGTAATTTTAACTCCAGAGCATCAAATTCTTTCAGCCTCTATAGACATCAGAATGCATGTGCACAACCTCCCCCTACACACAAATGCACATACACGCACGCACCCATACACACACACACAGCAGAGAAGAAAATTTTAAAATAGTTAAGAAATGTCTACCACCTGGATAACGATCCTAAATACTCTGTTGCTTATTGTACTTTGCTAAGCATAAATTTCTTCTCATCTCCTCATCCACTTTCAAATTACTATTCTAGGTTGATTTTGTGATGAAAGCAAGGCTTTCAAAAAGGAGACTAAAGTGATATCAGCAAAACTCTCTGGTGTGTAATTAAATATATACTACATTTGATGACAAGAATGAATTCAACAGTGGCTAAAGAGACCGCTCAAAATTTAAGGAATTTTGAGGTACCAACATGAGGAACTGAATGCAAATCCCCAGCATACACACATAAAAGCCACATGTATCCAGATGCCCCTACAAACCTTTGTTGAAAGAGGTGGAGACAAAGGGTTTAGGAAAATAGGAGCTTCTGATGCCAACATAGTTTCAAAATCCCTGAATGTTCCTCTTGCTAGCAAATAAGGACTGATATATCATGCACTGGTTTAAATGGGAAATGTTCCCCTTAGATCTTATATTTAATATCCAATTGTTTGAATCATTTGAAGGATATTAGAGAATTTCTCAATGGTGTGGCCTTAATGTAAGGTGTACATTAATTGGAGTGGGCTTTAGAAATTCGTGGGTTTGCTCCACTTCAAGTTCACTTTTTTTTTCTGCTTCATGTATGAAGTTGAAGATGTGTTCTCCAGACTTCATGCTCCAACTGAGTATTGGCATGTCTTCTTTTCCATTATGGGCTCTCTCTGTCTCTGTCTCTGTCTCTGTCTCTGTCTCTCTCTCTCTCTCTCTCTCTCTCTCTCTCTCTCGTCACAGAGAGGCGTCTTCATTCATAACTTGCTTATAGCAATGTCAATGTATTACATCAACAGAAAAGTAGCTAAGACATAGCAGAAAAACCAATGCTTCCACACATGTAAATATTTTGCACACACAAATATCCTCACACAGACACAGAATAAACATAACACTAAACATCTCAATGAGGAAAAATGTAATTATTCTTCAGTAATAATACACAGTAAAGAAAAAATCAACAGAAAGGAACAAATTATTCAATTAAATGTTACAAATTATTATTTATAATATTTATTAATATATGATTCAGAGTCTAAAACCCACCAATTAAGCCATTTTTTTTTATCTAAACACAGTCAATGCTGAAGTTTCCTAGCAACACATGGGACTCTTTTCCATTTTGTTCCCGTCCTCCTAGCTTAACATTAAGTCCTGGCATATATCTTTTTCTGTCAAAATGTATTTTTCTATACTCCCTTCCCTGAGGGAAAACTGATAAATATTTGCAATGTCTATGACTTTCTAAAATTTAATGACTATTTCTTTTCCCAGGAGGCATTTTTAAATCTACACTTTGATCCTTTGCAAAGAGGCAAGTCATTGTATAGATTCTTTTACACAGCACCAGGACTTCCCACTCTGCATTGCCAACTCTGCCCACTATAATTACTCCTTCCATATTGCTACATACACATGCCCTGATAAGTCTGCATATGTCCATCAGCACAGCTAGTAAACCTGCTACCTTGAATAGATCAAGGTGGTCCTGCCAAGAATATAAAACACATATTTTTAAAAATAATTTTAATTATACTAAGGTATTCTAAGAGGTCCCCAAAATCTATAACTGCATTTTTTAGCTAATGTATCATGAGAGAAAATGTGAAGATTGGTCTACAGCTTTAACTTAGTTCTTTCTACGCCAAAATATCTAAATTAAAGCTTTACATTCGATTCCCAAACTCTGCCTTTACTTTTCCAGTCTATCACATCATCCTTCTTCCAGATGTAGCTGCCTGATGAGAAAATGTGCAAAATTTTGCCTTCTGAATAGCAAAGCTGAGGTGAAATATCTTAAAAAAATATATGGAACATATGATGATAGTATATGGTTTTGCACTTCAGAATTGTGCTGTTAGTTTCTCTTGGAACAGAAATAATGGATAGTTCATAAATGATACAGAAAGTATAAGAGTTTACTTTGGTAAGTGTTTTAGGTAATGTTTGCTTTATATATAAAGTAATATATATATATAACTGTATTTTAAGAAAATTAAAGATACTTGAGAGACAAATGCTGCCCATTTGTCAATTATTTTTATGATATAGGATAATCAGTTCTGTTAACTAATTAAAAAATCTCTTTAAATATAGTACATTTTAGCAACTACTCCAAAAATTTTTATACTACATGAATAATAAAATTATTCAACAGAGCATATTGTATATAATATATATTTTGTATACTTGGAGTTAGCAATAAAATTATTTACAAATATTGGCACATAAAGGATGATCAAGGTACATTTTTAAAAGCTAGTAATAAATGTTTGACGCAGTTTCAGTAAGTAAATTATTGTACTTGATAAAAAGAGTCAAAATTTAGATCAAAAGATGTATTGAATTCACAACCAGCTTGTTTTCCAAGAAATTCATAACTGTGACTATATTCAGCTAGTTGGTCCCACCCGTAATGTGGTTGATGCCCCTTAAAGTAATTTCAAACATTAAATATAGGAAATAAAATAAGGTTCTCAAATATTGTGTCTTGCATCTCTAAGAAACCCAGAACTACCAAATTGACATAACATTTTATCCAATGTTATCTGAATCTTATGTTTTCTAAAACTCAAATATTGTATGAAAACAAGTAGGGTTTCCTTCATATGTTAGTATTCTATCTAAATTTGAAAGTACATTTATAAATCAAACATTTCTCACTATCATTTACATAGTCTATTATTTGATGTTTTTTCTGTCATCTTAGCAGCTGCCCATGAATCTTCTGATTTCTTAGTTATCATCTGCCTCCCCATGACCCCTCAGTCAGTGTTCTATCATCCACTTAGGTCACAGCCTGGTGGAGCTTCTGGTCCCTCAACGCAGCTCTGCCATGGTTGCAATGTGCATGTTTGTATTGAGTCTCTATTATTCAATTTATCAATAAAGCTCAGAAGGCAAAGGCTGGGATGAAAACCTACCAGCTCAGAAAGGCAAAGAAGCAACTAGCTGAACTTGCTTTTTCGGCGGAGACAAGAGAAATGATTCCTCCTTGTGCCAGAATCAACTCTAGACCCACCCTTTTCTTCTTTTACATCTTCTCTATCCAAATTTCTGGCTTCTTTATGACCAATTCTGGTCAGATAGTCCCTGGCTCTGTCCCAAGATTTTAGGTATAACTTTGTTGAGTAGTCTCAGGAGTGTCAGAGTGCAATCAAAATATGCCACAATAGTCATTAACAAGAAATAAGTGTTTTTCATGCCTTTCAGATTCAGGATATTTAACAAAAATTATTCATGAAGAATGACAGCCTAAAAAAAAAAAACAATGAACTGAGGTATTCATGAAAATGTAATCTGAAAGTAATATTCTGCATTTTATATATTTATTTATTCTTTGAAAGTTTTATATGTAAATGCCATGAATTTTGATAACATCCACAATCAGCTTCCTGAATGCAATTTAAACCAGGACCCACAATCATATCTCCGTCCCAACTCCAGGCCCCACTTTTTATTTATTGGTTTGTTTGTTTGTTTGTTTACTTGTTTATTTAAGTGTTGTCTCTGTGTGTGCATGAATGTGGGGGTCACACACAGGTGTATGGAGAACCAACCAGCAGCCATATGCCTACAAAAAAGGATGTCTTCCCCCACCCCCAGCAGTGAATCAACTGACAGTCCTTCCTCAGATGGAAGCAAGGACCTTAAAGTCTCTCCCACATCCATACTGTAATTTTGAATTCTCTTGATCTTGCATAGGTCTCCTGTAAGTAACTCTATCTCTGATAAGTTCATGTGTATAATACCCATGACATATTCTGAGAAATTTTACAGTAATTTACAGCATTCCCCCCTATTCTCTGTTTTTCACTCCCTGCTTCCATAATGTTCACTGAGCCTTAGCAAGATGTATCGATACAGATGTTAAATCTATGCCTGAGAACTCACATTTGGCATTTTGAACTGTCATGAGTCTTTGCATTAAATAGTACCCATGGAAATAGGAAACTTTATTGACCAAGGTTGACAGCAGAACAAATCTAAGAATATAAACTTAAATATATAGAAGAAAGTTTAGCAACATGACATTTATAAAAATAATATCAAAAAGTTCTCTGTAATATATTATAACGTTCTTAACCATGGATTTTGAACATGTATACAGAATCTAATTTGGCATCTATATTAATTACTCTTCTTTTTCTCTGAAAAATAAAGACCAGACATGGTGGCAAAAACCAGAAGTTGTGAGTTCACATCTTGATCTTCAAGTGAAAATAGAAATAAAAGAATCTAAAAATAAATTAAATTTTTAATCTCAAAGTAGTGATATATTCTTTCAACAAAATCATCCCAAACACCACTGCCCAAAACAAGCAAGTGTTCAGATACCTGAGTTTATAGAGGACATTCTCATTCATATGTCCACTTTCTATTCCCTGAGTGCCTTAGTCTCCTGAAGATAGCACAACTCAAAATGAATGTAATCCAGCTTCAACAGTCGCCCTTCACATTCATAAATCTCAGTGCTGCTTTAAACTCAAGTCTCTTTAGAGACAGAGACTCCAGAAAATTTCTTAATGTGATCCATTAGCAATTCAAAAATTTATTTACATACTTATAACACATAATGGCACAGAATATTCACTTTGTTCCAAAGGGAATGTAAATGGTGCTTTGCAAACAAATGCAGAGACATTTCAAGACCAGAGACCAACAAGACAGTCATCAAATCCTGAAATTCCATTTCCAATATCAGGTGGTCAGATGGCTTGGCTGCTCCAGCCTTGCTGCATACAATATAACTCCCTTTCTAGGGTAGTTCTATTCCCTATACACAGATTTGCATGTCAGATATCTCATGGCTCTGTCATCTACATCTTGGTGTCTTCAACACAAGTCAATCTTTCCAATGGCCACAAAGGGTCTTTTTCCCTCTAGAGGCTTCATTCATGGATCCCCTCTGAAACATGCTGCTTGATCTTTGTGTCCCTTTAAATCTATAGAGGAAGAATATACAATCACTGCATTTTATTATCCTTTGTGCCTTTAAAACCAGAAGCATTTAGACAACAGAGCCAGGTTTCCACTTGACCTTGGGATGGACCCTACCCCATCTTAAACCAAATTGCAGCTAGCTTTTGTTTATTGCTTCTTTCTAGGAGTATAAAACTTCATAAGCATTATTTTCACAAGCAGTAAGCTTAACCATGTAACATTTGAGACTTTATTCCAATGTGGATCAGGGGGCCTCTCCTTAATGGCCTTTATCTCTCTTTCTTTAAGCACAGATCTTGGCTACAACATTAAGCCTAGTGGCTCTCTTTCTGTTCAAACTGAACATTTTGTCTTCCTTTCTGCCCCATTTATTCTTCTTCATTGTAGATCTGAATAGCAGTCATTCATAGTCATAATAGTCATTTCATAGATTTAATTTTATACTGCTTTGAACATTGCCTTTGCTAAAGAAATTAATCTATTGCTTTTTAATTTAGCCTTAGACAAGTTCCTAATATGAGGGAATAATGCATGAAGCCAAATATTTTGCCTAAATATCACAGGAATGGCCACTAGCCAAACTGCTCATATGAGTACCCTCCTAAACTTCTTGAGTTGGGTCTATCTATGCCCATTTACTCAATAATACTATCCTCAAAGCTTCTATTAGGACAGTCTGTTAAGCTTTGTTTACAATATTCAACCAGTTTAAATACTTTATTGTATACCAAAAGGTGAATCTTCCACATCATATTTATATATATTGGATATAGTGGGTTCTTCTCAGGAATGATCCTATTCTTGGATCTCAACTTCTGTATTAGTTACTATTCTGACATTGTCATAAAACACTATGACAAAAGTATTTTTTTAATAAAAAGATTTTTTTTCGTATGATTCCAATGGTTAGAGTCCATATTGCCTTAGTTTTACATGTGTATGAAAATACATTTTTCAATATATTTGAAATTCACTTTTGGATGCTCTCCTGCTGAAATCTCCCCATAATGAATGAACTAAAAACATTTCAGGTACTTAGTAGGTAAAACAAAGATGAAAGTATAAAATCAGTATTCTGAATAATGAATGAACACTAATAAATCATTTAAAATAGGGATATAATGAACAAAACTTTACCGAATATTTACTAAGTGATAGGCATTGGTATAAACAGATTAAAAGATAACATATTTTTGAAGCTAGCGATATTCTTGACTACTGGGAAAGAATGAATTCTGGAGCTGTCAGGTGTTGGACTTAAGACTGAGCAAATCACTACTAAAGAAACAGACTTCATTTTCTGGTGTCTGCCCTCAGTTTGATTATTTCCAGTCTTCTACTCCTCCTGGGCACGTCTGCTTCTTTTTTTTCTAAAGCTTTCAGGTGTGCTTTTAAGTCCCCAATGTATGTTTTCTCCGATTTCTTTAAGTGGGCACTTAGTACTATGAACTTTCCTCTTAGCACTGCTTTCATCGTGTCCCATAGGTTTGAGTATGTTGTCTCTTTATTTTCATTAAATTCAAGGAAGCTGATGAGGGAGGGGGACTTGATTGGGAGAAGGGGAGGGAAATGGGAGGCAGTGGCGGGGAAGAGACAAAAATCTTTAATAAATTAATCAATAAATAAAGAAAGAAAAAAGAAAAAAGATCAAAAAAAAGAAACAGACTTCAGAATTGGATAATCAAAAAGCATATTCTCATTTACAAATATGAGTTACAGAAAAGTCAAGCAATCATGCTATTCTACTTTTTTGAAATTCAAAGTCTTTAAAAATCACTGAAATGGGTCTTGGCTAATTGAATGTCCTTGGTTATGGATATACTGTGTGCACTAGTATTTTTGTTTGTTTTAAATGTATGAAAATAAATAGTTATTGCCAGAGCTCACAGATGTGAGTCAGTTCCACCTTGATTTTATAAAGGTCAGAGAGTCTGAGCTTATTCTTGCTGTCTCAAAGTTGGTGACAACAGGTATAGCTACAAACAAGAGATCCTGACGAAGGGTGTGCTTAACTGGTATTTTGAGTATAAGGGTGAATCCAGTATATTCCTACTCCCTCAGATGACTGCAGGTTATTTGGTTTATTCCTTATATCACGTCAATGAAGTCTATTGCCTCCCTACCTCCCCCCTGTTTGGAGTGAAGTATATAAACAAATGTGGGTGAGTCCAGGGATTTCCTTCCTGGTGCTGTTCTGTATTTCTGTCTTTTGTTTCTCTAGTATCTCTGCTCCTTTTGCTTAATAATTTTAATCTGCATGCTTCTACTCTAGAAGGGGCAAATACCGTCAAGGCTGAACCCCAACAAGTTATAGTTTAAGAAATCTCTTCCTGCATTTTTGTCTACGTTCTTAGCAACTTAACCTCTAATGACTTCTTGAAATAGTTTGTATAGTTTGTGGTCTCCTATTCAGACTCAATGATAAACAAGATGTCACAAGGCTTCCTACTATAGACGGCAGTTATGTATTATCGTTTATTTGATACCTACAAAGAGATTCCACATAGTTTCACTTATCATTACGCTGGTTTTTGAATGTAATATGCATGTGGATTTTTCTGTTATTACTCACTTCAGTCTATTTCTGGCATCTCAGTCAACTCAGGCTGCCAGGCTTGTTGTCATGCATTACCTCCAGTCAAAAACATCTTTATTTTTAAGTCTGGAGAGGGTGGTGACTATTGGAGTCATTGTAGTTATCTGTTTATGCATTTTTTAAAATTCCTTAAATTTCTTAACACTTTCAAAGAATGTTTTGCTAATATTTTCTGCGTCTGTCTTCTCTATGACAATGTGTTTTGACTGCTTATGCAACACAAAACAACTTACAGTTTTCATCAAAAATAATTTTAAGTTTGTTGCTGCTGAAATTTTACAACTTTAGTCTTGTTTTCGTCTGCTCAGGTAACAAAAGCATCCCTAAAATGCCAGTGTTCGCATTATCATCTGACAGAGTTACCATTTCCAATTCTCCCACAGAAAGAACAAGGGATACTATAGTATAAGTCCCTATCTATCTCCTTTCACACATCACAAACATAAAAATAAATATTAATATCCATGCAATACAAATAAATGTAAAATCATGAAGCTTTCTTATATTTCATATTATGTATTGGATTTCAAAGTATGACTGCGGTTTCTTTTTTCTACAGCAATTTATTGTTTCATTATTTCTATTAATTATTTCTTATATTATCCTTCTAGATCTTAGAATGCAGGATATTAAACTGGCATCCATTTCATTATTTTATTATTTGCTAACATAACAGGGCCTGTTTCTGTAAAATTTCTTCCTCCCTGAAATATTCAGAGAAATTTTTAAACTCTTATCATAAGCAAATAATAACAAAAAATGACCCTTATTAAAAATTACACTCAATACAAGTGGTTGGCAAATTGTTTCCCAAAAGTTGTGGGAGATAATTGCAATTTCCCTACAAGCAAATAAATTCTTTTCTCTCAAACTCAGCTTTCCAGGGACTTGCTGTCATTGGGTTTTACAGCATAGGCTAGAGATACACAATGAAAGAAAAGGAAGAAAGCGATTTCACCTCTACTGATCAAGAAATAATACCATATTTTCATGCACCACTATTTCTCAGCAGGTCACATGTACCAGGTTGTATACATTCGAGATACCACTGCCTATTAAAACCTTTATGACTTGAGTGTCCTTGGCCTGTTGATGACTTGCAAGAGACATAAATATGGTTTGGGGATTAAGAGTACAGGCTTTTCCTGTCACAAATTTAGACTGTCAATTAAACGGCATCACAGAGTCCTGAATAGAAGTGCCAAGGGCATGTTCTTGTGAAATAGAAGGATTAACACAGTCTCCATTGACATCTAAGATACATATCAGTGAGTGGGGACACTGGGGATAGTCTCTAAACAATGTGATCACATTGAGAGTACTGGAAGCATTTCTTTTCTTAGTAAACAGAAAAATCCTCAATCAACAAAGGGAAGCTTTCAATGTACTTAAGTTTGCAAACCATTTGCCAGCAGCCTTTGCTTTCACCCTTGGTGTGTGCAGTTATAGGATACAAAGCAGGTCCTTTGGATGGAGTTGTACTGAATACTAAAATAGGAGACAGACGGCCATCTCTGCACATCTGCGGCCTTGATTATTTGACTTTGCGATAGTAGCGATTAAAATGTTAGCATGAATAAACTTTCAACCAAACAAGTTACAGAATGTTCCATGTTTTTACCCATTATTCATGTTAGTTGTATTTTAATCTCAAAGTCTTTCCCCATCTAAAGTACAAAAATACCTCAAAACAATAGAAATTCCAAAACAAAAGTTAATTGGGGTAAATAATTGTAACTATGGACTGTGTAAACAAACTATTTTCCAGCTTAATTTATAAACACAACAGCCATGTACTTTAAAATTTATAGGTAGGCATGATAATGACAAGACACAAAGCAGTTGTTGCTTAAAATATTAAGAAGTATTAAAATGTTTGATGTTGTTAGATATCCGTCAAAAGTATTTTCTCAATTAAAAGTATTTGCTCAATTAAAAATCCCCTTTTACTAGAAAAAAACTGAGACAATATTTAGTAGTAAACAGAAGACACAGCACCTGTTTGATCTGCTTGATGTTTGTAGGGCCTCACCGTCTACAAGTTCACAACATATTCACATACATTTGAAAAACTTAGTAACATACTCTGTATTCAGTCTTGGTAGATAACATATTCTAAATATTTTTAATGACACAGAATATGTTATGTCTTTTTTTTCCTGGTGTCGGGAGGTACAACCAACCACAGCCACTATGCAGTTTCCAGGCCTGAGCCAGCAGAGGACAGAGATTGCTATTTTGCCCCACCTTATGCTTCCTGTCCAGTGGTAGGGAAGAGTGGGGCTGGAAGGATATCAGTCATGGTCAGTCACCATCATACCAAGGGCCACTCTTGATTTCTAGGCCTGGGTATGTGAGAGAAGAAAAGCAACAGCTCTGTAGCATGCCTCGCTGCTGGGGAAGGTAGAACTCAACCAAGCACCACCAATGAATCAACCAGGAGCCAACCTGATGCCAGGGGGCCATTATAGCAAGCCAATACAGGGTAGGGAAATGGAGGGGAGAGAGAGGCAGAAAAGTTCATGGGCTGGTGAGAGAGGCAGATCTAAAGAGGTAGCGTGGTGAGGAACAGGTTGATCTGAATAGACTGTTAGCTACCAGAGTCCAAGGTGATATCCAGGCCTGGGCTATTGCCAACAGCCACATCCGAGGCTTTGAAGCAGCCGAGAGGACCTATGTTGATGTCTGTGGTTCCTGTTGCCATTGAGGGTTCTACAGAGCCCTGGAGTCTCGGCTGCCACCAGGGGTTCAGTTGCGATTCAAGGGCCACGTTGCCATGTGTGAAATGCAGCTATGAATGGCCTGTGCTGACATCTGGGGTCATAGTAATATTGAGGAGAAGGCAGTTGTCAGGGATCATGTTTGGGCCCATGGGTCTACCATAGTCAGACTCTGTGTTGATGTCCATGGTTGATATTGCCACAAAAGTCCACACAGATGCCCAGATCTGTGACCATTATGGTGTCCTAGAGCTATGGTGCCTTAGTAAGGCTTATAAATGAATTAAGAAAAATACTCAGACATAGACAGAGGAATATAAATAAGAACATACCACACTACCACATGATGAAACTGAAGAGGAATGGCCCAAGGTTATTAGGAAACCAACCCGAGTTTACCCAGTGCCTATGTAAGAACTATTAGAAGATATGTGGCGATCTCAAGGTTATCAAGAAATGAGTCCTGTAGAAACATTAGATTTGAGGAGATTTAAGGAAGTTTCATACTGTATGCATTCACCCTATGTGAAACATTTATTAAATTAATGGGCAATTTGCAACAGGATTATTCCATGACTGGAAAAATTTGGCAACAGCAATATTGAAACCTGATCCTCATTTACAATGGAAACATGGTAGAAGGAGTAAGCTAGGGCCATGGCAAAACAAAATAGGACCAGTGGTATTTATATTTCCAAAATCAGGTTTTGGTGAAGTCCAATATGCTGACTAGCAAAGGCACCATTGATTTGATGATCACACCTTGATGCTAGGCATTTAGCAACTTTGTATTCCTGGAACATATTTGAAGAATCAGGAAAGAGGTCTGAGTCATTTAATAAAATTATACAAGGGCAAAAAGAAGGCTTCAGTGACTTTTTGCAAAGATTGAGTTCAGCTGCAAATAGAATAGTATCAGCTCCAGAAGTCAAAGATACATTCATTGACTCTTTGGTTTTGCTAATCCAGAATGCAAAAGAATAATTAGACCTTTAAAGATTCTTGATGACCCAAACAGTGTCAGGGGTGGGTTAGATCTCAGGGAATGTGTATTAAATACACTCAGATATTGGTTGGTTACTCCCATAAGCATTGTGAGACTACTGAAGTAGTAAATCAAAGATTTTGTAGCTTGGTCAGTGTTCCCTTTTCTCCTTTTGTAGTATGGTACCTTCAAGTATCATGAACACTGGTCAGTAGAGCCAAGGATTCTATGTAGGCATCAGCTTGACTTTTCCATGTTCAGTGAGTTGTATAGGCATTGTCTTCTGCAATAAGGCCTTATCATCAGTTTGTGGAGAGGAACCAATAGCTTTGGCAAAAGTCTGAGTGGTTTGTGTTTTCCCCATGAGGCCCTTTGGCCAACATCTTGTTTAATGTAATCCACTCTTGACAATGGAAGCTTCATTTGATAATGAGAGCTATCCAGTGGGGATCTGTCTTTCCCATTATCTAGCAATTTCATTTAGATAGCCTTCATACATGTATGTATTTTAGGAAATTTCTACCATATTATTATACAATATTATACTTCAAATGACCCTGAGTTTCACCTGTCCCACCCTGTATTCACTCCCTTGTACATCTTTTCTTTTCCTCTCCTTTTCATGCTCCTATTTCTGCCTCTCATCCCCATAGCTATTCAGTTTCCCCTTCCTGGAGAGACACATCTTTCTCCCCTCTTCCCCTCTCAATACCTAACATATGTGGTTATACAGATTGGATGGTACCATGCTCATTAAAGACTTAACAGCCAAAATACACATATAAGCACATATATACAATGTTTATATTGTCGGGCATTGGTTACCTCACTCAGAATGATTCTTAGTTTCATAAATTTGCCTCTGAATTTCATGATTTCATTTTCATAACAGTTGAGTAATATTCCATGTTTAAATATAGCACACATGTTTATCCATCCCTTCATCTGTTTATGGATATCAAGGTTGTTTCCAATTTCTAGCTATTGTTATTAGAATTAATGCACGTATCACAGCAAGTACCTCTGTGATAAGATGAAGTGCTCTTTGGGTATATTTCTAGAATGGTACAACTAGATCTCAGGATAAATTGATTCCCATTTTCCTGATGAATCACCATATGGATTTTTAGAGTGGTTCTAAAAGTTTATTCTACCACCAGCAATGGATGAAAGTTTGTTCTTCTTACTCCATATCCTCACCAGCATGAGCTGTCTTTTGTGTAAGTGATATTGGCTGTTTTGACTGGTATAAGTTCTGAAAACTCCCACCTACTTGTGTTTCCCTTTTTGAACATTACCTGTTTAGATCCCCATTTTATTGAGTTATTTGTTTTCTTTATCTCCAGTTTTTTGGGAACTTATTGTATTTGGTATATTAACCCTCTATTGCATATGTAGTTGGTAAAATTCTTTCCCCACTCAGTAGTCTGCCATTTTGTTAAATTAAAATATCTTTTGTCATAAAGAAATTTTTCAGTTGCTTGAGGTATCAATTTTGTTTTACTGTTGTTCTTACTGTCTGTTCTACCAGTGATCTCTTCAGAGTTTTTTCCTGTGTCAATAAATTCAAGGCTATACCCACTTTCTTTTCCATCAGATTCAGTGCATCTGAAAACCTGATTTTGTGAATAAAAAGAAAATTAGCTCCTAGTCTTCAGTTTTGTTTGCCACAGATTTAAATATCCACAACAAAATACTAACACATTTAATAAGTAACATATATTAAACTATTCCCTGAATGTATTGTGTCATTATTTTAACAAAGGCAAAAGAAACATTTGAATAAAATGAACTTATTGTGGTTAACATCATATTTTACACACATGCAAAAAAATGTAGTCTGATCTAATTTCTCTACCTGAAATTAATTAAAATGATTTTCACACATCTATTTTTATTGTATTTTTAAAAATTAGATTTTTTCACATTATTTTTAATGAAATTCAAACCATTTTGTTTTGGCCTAACTATATTACTTAATATAAGCTAGAAGCTGTACCATTCTGAATTTTGATACTCTAAAATCATACATCATTCATCTTTTGCAAGTATATTTTATGGAAAACAATGGTAAATAATGAAACAACACATATTGTTGTCTTATGTGTAAAAATTAAATGATCTTTAGCCCTCATATGATTTATAATCAAGTATTACAGATACAAACTATTAACATCTGAGGTTCAAAATAACATGTAGGAGCAACATAATAGAATAGGACAATTCAATCTCTCTCAACTAGGAACTCAAAATAGCTGTAAAATGAACACTTTTACTTGGAATAAACACCTTGCCGACTGTGATTATATCCTTGTCAATCTTCTTTAACACATGAAACAATAACTTATTTGTCTACCCTAGAACTGCCCCTTAATCTAAAAACCACAAAAACTTATATTTTGTTTAATCTGTTTTTAAATCTCTTTGGTCCAATGTGACCATCATTTTCTTTTTAAAATCCCAAGTAGAAGGTTGAGTCTATTGCCGAAATCTTACTTGTGTTTTCTTACATATCATGACTAACATATCTTTTATTCCTTGGTTTTCCATTGATTGCACAAACTTCTGACCCTTCTCAGTCCATGGTGGACATTTTACTTTTCATTCCAAGTAATCCTTGTTCTTATTTTAAACTTATAGCAAGATCATGCATTTTGACATTATCATCATTTCTAAACTATAAGCATGAATGTAAATATTTGTGAAGTAGTACAGCAGATGAAATATGACAAAACAGAGGGCCCTCGGGAATCTGCAGTCAAGGAGCTTTGACATTTTCAGCATTAAACAAAATCATGACTTGTCTAGTCTCTTTGATGTTTACCTATGAGATGTAATTAATGTTTTCATTCAAACACTTTTCACATGATTTAGCACAGCCTGATGTACGACTGTAAATCCATCTGTACATGACACAATTATTGTAACCTGATTTACCCAATCCAAGTCAAAATATAAATGTGGTGATGTTTACAGAATATGTTTTCTTGTTCCTGAGACATTAGTTTCCCCATTTCCCCCATTAATAACTTGATTACCAGCCAAGAGGGAATTTTGTACACTGCAGATAATTGAAATTTAGAAACTGGCAGGTGAGCAATTTCACTTGTAAAAGCAGGGCAGGGATTGTAAGAAAAAAAATGAAGTATCAAGGATGGTCTATAGGAAATAAACTCCACTTCTGGATTCTACTTTTATACAATTCATTTCTGCTCAAAATAAAAGTCATCTGCAGGAGTTGCTCCTGGAACTGAGCCATGTTTCATGATGCCCTGGCCTTGTCAGGGAAGTTACAACCAAGGTACCAAAGAGCAGGATCCCCACTGCACCTGCAAACTGCATGACAAGTCATGCATCCTCTGTCAGGATGCCATCCTGCATCAGGCAAGTTGACAAAAAATAAATCTGAATTACGCCAACCCAGGGCCCCTGCATTGA
This sequence comes from Microtus ochrogaster, assembly GCF_000317375.1. Taxonomy (NCBI): domain Eukaryota; kingdom Metazoa; phylum Chordata; class Mammalia; order Rodentia; family Cricetidae; genus Microtus; species Microtus ochrogaster. The sequence goes on from NC_022030.1 coordinate 29,745,917, forward strand.
CAGGAGGCAGTCAAGCCTGGCAGTCCTTTCCCTCTTGTCTGTTATCTTGAAATCAATTGCACAGCCTGATGCACAGAATAATGGCTGTGGGCTATCCTGCAAGACTTGGCCCATCTGGTCACTACAGAAGACAATATTGCTGGTTTCCTATTGATCTGGGAGGAGCATGCTGCCACATAGAGGGGATCTCCATCTCTCCACCTGGACCTGCTATTGAGAAAATCAGTTTCACAAGAGTGATCTTTCAGAGAATGAATTGCTCTGTACCAATGCATACTCATTTTTGTTCTTAACGCTGAGTACTTACCTTTTGGGATGAAATAGTTAGATGCTTGCAAAATGAAGGGTTTGGGATCCTGTGTATCAGGAGATATATTTTATGTATTTCTTACAAAGATTCAATAAAAGGCAAAACAAAGATGTTCCTTTTATTATATCTCGTATGCATTACCTTTGAAGAAAGTCATTATATTAGTGGCATATCATTTTATTAACAAAATTACTATTACCTCAAAGATTAATATTTCACTGGTTGTTTCTCACAGCTAAATAAATGATTGATTATACTTGATTGTCTGAAGTTGATTACACAGCCTACCTGCTTTACATTTTAAAAGAACTGCATCACTGGTGAATTGTATTAAGTGAACCTGAGATCTATAGAAGTTGGAAGTGTTCCTGACACCTGTACTGGAACGAATAAAGATGAACGCAACAAAGGGAGAAGAAAGTAGAAGTATAAATAATCAAGAAAGCAGGACCAAAAACAGCAAATGGGCAAATAAGTCTACATATTGTAGTCAAATGTATGGATCTTTATATTCTACTATTTCTTTGTTTCTGGCAAACTTTTAGATGATATTAGTCATATAACAATCTTAGAGGAAGGTACAAAATTTTCTTATAAGTTTCTCGTCTCCATAAATGCATGACCTCGTCTATTGTGAACAGCGTCCTCACACACATGAGCCACATTCACTAGCAAGTAGCAAACTTGCTGCAGTTGGTGAACCTGCAGTAAACACCACAGACACTCTATCTGTGTAGTACACTAGTACTCATGCATGTGGTTTAAAGTCTGTTCAGCCAAATGATCATCCATGAGAAAATAGACATCCAGAGATGCTTATTTGTCCTTGAAACACTCTGGATTATAAGTAGGTCCTGGCAGTCACCAAACACCAATCATTTTCAAGAATCCCTGGCTTTTGTTTTGTCATATCATATTGACAAAATCATAAAGAATTACATTCTTTACATTAGATTCTTCTGCTTAGCCATACGTATTTATTTCTTTTGTTGTATTTTTATGACCATATGATTAATTTATTTTCACCCAAATGTTAATGAAGTTGTGTTAAACATTCTTGGGTCAGCTTTTAAGCTCACATAATTTTGAATTTTCTTTGGGAAGATAACAAAACATATTATACTGGATCTTGTGGTGAGAATACACTGAGCTTGGGACTAAAGACATAATTGAGCTGGTTGAGTGTTTGCTGAACATTCCCAGAGTCTAATACACAGCACCCTATAACGTTGACTGTAGTGGTTAATGCCTGAAATTCCAGCATTCAGGAAGTGAAGGTAGGCAGATGAGATATTCAAGGCTATTTGGGGTATACAGAAAGGTTTGCATTCACCTTTAATCTATAAAGTGTCAAAGCATATGCATATTTAGTTTTGTAAAATCATCTCAAACTCTCCTCTCATTTCATTCCATTTTCATCCATCTATCCCCAAGTGAAAGCTAATATTATTCTCCAATCTTGGCATCAAAGAATAAGCAACATATTCAACTCTAATATTAAATTCTATTTTTATAATGTGAAGATTTTAAATAATAACATTTATAATCAATTAGCTTGCATCTATGAAATCCTTTTTTATGTCTGTATAGCCACATAGTTATAAACATTGTAAAAACCAGTATCAGTTCATCTGACCTGTCATTTTTGTCCCTAAAGTACATTCAGCTGGTTGACCCCACCAAATTTATGGGACTAAAATGATATTGCGATTTGTTCTTATTCATAATCTTCCAATAATCCCCTGTTTCTCTCAGACTGTTAACCAAACTCACACATTTGCAAATAATATAATTGTTTCCTGTTTGTTTCTATTATACTTTCTTTTTCCAGTCTCTTCCTTGTTCACCACACTCTGAGTAAAGTTTTGTAATTTCACTTTCTATCCTACAATTGTGGTAGGATTAGACAGTGCAGAGGTTCCTCCATCTTGTATTCTAGCTCAGGCCATTAAAGGTTTAACTGGAATTTGAAAATGGGAATGAAGAATCCCACAGAAAATTACACAACTCCCTTCTAGGAATCTGAGCTGTAGATGCCCTAGCTAACCTATTTTAGCATCTGTTAAGCTACTTTCTTGTGCTGAATCTCTCCATCTAAGCACTTACATTAGCTTCTGATAAATTGTTTACTTCTGTGAAGACCCCTGAAGCTGCCAAGGAACACACCAGGAAGTTCTTTTTTCTTTCTTTCTTTCTTTCTTTCTTTCTTTCTTTCTTTCTTTCTTTCTTTCTTTCTTTCTTTCTTCCTTTCTTTCTTCCTTCCTTCCTTCCTTTCTCTTTCTTCCTTCTTTCTTTCTTCTTTCCTTCCTTTTTCTTTCTCCTTCCTTCCTTCCTTTCTTTTTTTTTCTTTTCTTTCCTTTTATTTTTGTCTTTAAAATTCCATGTTTAGGCATTCAGGGATACAGCTAGGTTGAAAAAAACTGAGTGTGTTCCAGCTTGCTGGAATAAACACTTTCAATTGCTTATAAATTGTGTTTGAATAGTAATCTCCGTTGGGGACCCTGAAAACTTATTTGGCTACAGAATATCTACTGAAATACTCAGTGTAGTCTCATATATTGAAAACTTTATGAGGTCAAGGCTTTTATTCTAGTTACCTGCAAATGAACTTATACCAAAATAGTGCATGTACAATTAATATAGTGTTAATAATTTATTGTTCTTAATGATTCTAAAGAAAGAAAAGCAAAACAGTGACTATACACTATTTATTCATTACTACACTCATACTGTTAATTCCCAATGTCCACAAAATGCTGAAAAAACAAATTTAACTACTGACTATGTGCCAAAAATGACAGTCTGTACACAACTCAAAATGAAGTTTGACAGGATAAACAGAGGATCCCTAGAGGGTAGATCAAAACCTATCCTCAGTATTCCTCAGAAACCTGTGAAGTGAGATTCTGCCTGCTATGAAGAGCTATTCACCTTATCTCCCTAGTAACGGATAAATGGGGTATCTTGTTTCCATGAGACATCTGGTTCTCCATTGGAATATACCTTTAGTGTGTATCAAAGTCCACAATGACCCCCGCACTTTTTCAGTCCCTCTTAATATGCATCTATGTAGGCAGAACTTATCTTAGGGTCTTCTGGTCATCTCTGTCCCACCAACCACTTCCAAATAATTACACTGAGACTGCTTATTAATTACGAAAGTTAGGACAATAGCTCCGGTTCATTTTTAGCTAGCTCTAAAATATTAAAATAAGCTATTTCTATTAATCTATGTGCTGCCCTGTACCAGACTCTTCTAACCCACCAGCTCCCATGCTAGCCTCCTGGCTCTTCTCAAGTCTTCAATTCTTCCCACACTATACTAACTCCCAGGTAGTTTCAGCTTACAACTTCTCCCTGGCCACAGCTACTTTCTTGGCTTTGCTGTGCTACCGAGATGTAGCCATGGCAGTTATGGACTCTTCAAATCTCTTGTCTGTTTTCTATCTACCTCACAAAAGAGACTCATATGACAAGTTGATATTTACAACAAACCTTTCCTAACAATCATGGAGCAGTCCAGTGTGATGGTTTCACTCTACACTTACTTGCAATAAGGTTGCAGATATGTATTGATTGATTGTGGAAGTTACCTAAGAACGATGGACAAATTAATTTAAGAAAAGATCTTTGAATGCAATTGCAATAGGATACTGGGACAGAATTCAAGATTGTTATAGAAATTTCAATAATACATTAATTTTTACCTTGAAGAAAAAGTAGAATAAAATTCTGTGTTATTCTGTGTTATAAAAGTAAAAAACATTATGTGTTTTCACAATTTAGAAACATAAGGTGATAAAACTCTGGACATAAGGGCAAAAAATGTTTTAACTTTGTTTTATCGTGAACTGACACATAGTTCTGTCATGTATTGTCTGCACTGGGTAAATTGATTAAGTGAACTCACTGCTTTATGTATACAAGCAGACAGGGTAATGCTAGATAATAAAGAAGGACAGAATATAGGTAAAATGACATAATGAGTAATGAGAAACAATACACAGCAAAATTACTTTAGTTTTAATTCTATCATAGTGCCTTCCTTACCTGATAGACAACATGTGAATTGAACATTTTCTGTATTGAAATACAATGAATTATTGTAGCATTCCAATTGCTTCCATTCTTTGTTTGTTCCAATTTTCCTTTTGAGGCAATGATCATAAAAACAAGGCTGACTTTTCATTTCTATTGACCATTATTGCAATGGGTATTAGTCAGGATTAGTCCCTGAATGCATTTGTCACATTGACAATCTAGAAAGAAAATATTTTAAAAATTCAATCTTATATCCAGAGATATGTGTAATTTTCACCCCTCATCAAGGAAAATTCTCTGTCCAATGCATGGAAAACAACAACCAATCCAAACGCAGAGTTGGGAAACCCAGTCTCAGTGGATACATCTATGAAACACTCCACAACAAAGGTTCAGGGAACATTGACAAAGAGAGGGTGGCAAAATTGCAAGAACCAGAGGATTAATTAGCTTATGGTGAGATCATGTTTCCTACCACTATCAGAAGCTACAACTGTAAAAATCTCACCAACATGACTGCCCAAACATGTGCTGATACCAGGATGACATCAGCATAAATGCCAAACTAGGTGGGATAAAGCCAAAAATACTCTTTCCCTATACAAAGAACTATTGGCAACTGGAAGTTAGGAGAAGAAATGGCATATCCAGAGACTAGAATCATCTGGTTATGCCTGCCAAATACTCAACCCTGAACACACAAATTCAAGTAAAATTTCACAAACTAGGAATGTTATATTTAGGAAAAAAAAAATATATATATATACATACATGTACACATGCAATAACACTGAAAAAGATGCTATGAATTTGAAGGAAAGGAGAGAGAGCTAGATGGCAGAGATTGGAGGGATGAAAGGAAGATAGATATGGTGTAATTACATTTGTCTCAAAAATAAATGAAAGATTTTAATTAATATCAGTTAACTGTTTGTGAAAAATGTTTTATCATCTGAAAATTTTCTCTTTTTACATCTGTTTAACACTTTTTCAAATAAGTCTATTATCCTTTTATTATGTAATTGGATTCATTTTTAAATGCCACTTAAAATAGAAAATGTTTTAAAATAAATATGAACGATAAAAATATTAGTTCTATACTAGAAAAACGCAAAGATGTTTGTACTTACATGAACTTAGTGATAAATTTCAAACTCAAGCCATCCAGTTCCCTTAATTAATTAAAAACATTAACACTGTTAAAAATGATGAAGTGGCTTTCTGTGTGAGGCTAATCCACTTGGACCCAGAAATTAAATTGTCAAATGTTTAATATTAAAATATTCATTATTATCTTGTATCTGTATGTTCTCTCTCTCTCCCTCTCCCTCTCTCTCTTTGTGTGTGTGTGTCTGTGTGTGTATGCAAACCTGCATTCCATAATGTACCCAAGGATGTCTAAGGATAGACTTGTGGATATGGATCTCTTACTCTGCTTCTACATATGTTTTAGTAGCCCAAGTTAAACTTTTGCTACACTATTAACAAAACACAGAAACCAAGGTACCAGAAGTTTATGCATACCCTTAGCGATTACTGAATATTTTTACACTATAAATAGCAGTCCTCAGTCTTCAGGCTGAAGAAAGTAAATCATGAGCAAGTGTTAAGTACCCTGTCAAGATAATGTGTCTAATCAAGATGTATAAAATATTAAGAGATAAATAATGGATCCTCCTAGAAAGGAGAAAGATACAAGTTCTCCTGAGTAAATTGGGAGCATGAGGGGCAGTGAAACATTAAAGGGAAGAGGAGAGGACAGGACAGAAAGGGAAAATGTATAGCTCAATCAAAAACAATAAAGTATAAAAATCATAAAAAGTAAAACAGGAAATTATAAATTAGTTTACAAAATGTCAAGTGATTTTGATTTTTACATCATAGTAAATATGAAATGTTTCATATTCAATTGTCAAATTCAAATTATTTTATATAATAAAATCACATTACCAGAAAAGAAAAGAGAAATTGTCTGTCCTTAAGATTTATCAACAATGAAGGCAATATAAAAGACTTTCATTACTGGAAACCACTGAGTTCTAAAATTTATGAAGACTTGTTAAATGGTTATCATGATTATTCATTGTAAATTATGTAAACTAAGAATTGATTATACTTCTATCTTCTCTACTCTGGGATTTGGTCCAGCGTAACAATGATTAACCTGGGAATAATATTAATCTAAATTGTTCTTGCAGAACCTGCTTTTCGGCAACTGCCAATGTCTTGGATGTTTTTCTATTATTGTGATAAAACACCATGGCCAAGGCAAATTATAACTGAAAGTGTTTCATTTTGGCTTAGAGTTTCAGAAGTTAAGAGTCTATGATAGTAGAGCTAGGAGCTTCTTTTTTTACCTTAAATTTGTAAGCAGAGGGCAAGCCAACTCACAAAGGTGTGGGCTTTTGAAGCATTGAAGGCCAACCATGATTACACAATTCTTCAACCAAACCACACCTCCTAATCCTTTTCAAACAGTTCCAACAACTGGAGATAATGTATTCATTATAAGATCCAGTGGGGGGATATTTTCTTTTAAACTACCACACATAGAAAATTACATAGAGAATTTTGGAATTGGATATGAGAAAACCCAGAAAATCATAAATTTA
>NC_022030.1:29752979-29765293 GCF_000317375.1 Microtus ochrogaster
AAGAGCCAGGAGTTAGAGATACTGTATGGTTGTGAACCTGTTTTTTCCAACTCAGTTGTTTATAAGGCTCAACTGTATTTCATTATCAAACATTTTCTGCTATTGCACATTTCGCTGTTATTTATAGCAGGATAGGTATGAAATCACTAGCTAAAAATCACAAGTAGGTGAGCCATCAAGCAGTATTTTAGGGAAAGGCAGTGAAATCAGTGTTGAGCCTGTGATGAAAAGGGATAGAAGGAGTCAGAATCTCTAATAACCATGGAACCACTTTTATATTTTTGGGTTGCTTATTTTTTTTTTACCCCATATTACAAAGAGGTTTCATCTTACTAGACATAAAGTATTGTATTTGTCCCTTATAACACTGGAATGCTTAACTCTATAATGCCTTGGATTCTTGTAAGTTCCAAAGAAAAACAAAAAGAGGATATTAACTAATACAGTTTATTACTTATTATCTTCACATATTCTGGTTCTAACCATCATAAAAATGGGCAGTAAAGAAATACTGGTTATTTTTGTCATCTGTAAGTTACTACTTGATTTTTTTTTCTAAAGCTAAAGTTCATTTTATCATTACAAATTTATCCACCCCAAACTGATGGTTTCTGACAAGTAGTGTTGCATTTGTGCTGTTTCAATAAACTGAACTACACACAATCTTTGTGGTATACAGCCTCTTTGCTGTTATTCTCACAGATCCAGCTGAAGTTTCCCATGTCTATACCAGAGCATCCTGTGCAGAATATGAAAGATGAGCCTTGAAAATCTATTTTATTTTCTGTGAATAACTGTGTGTTAACTAAAGGTTTGGTTGTTAAACAAAATGGCAAATTAAAATAAGATCCAGAAGATTTTCTGTCTGTCTAAAGGAGTTCAAATGGAAGCAGTGTTTTAGTTTCTTTGTCCTATGTGGTGTTTTTATATTTTACTTTAAAAATTACTTAAAACACTTCCTTTAGGAAGAATATATTGATTGGAGGCCACTAAACCAAGTTCCAACACCCGGCAGTTAGCTTGAAGCATGCCATTGCATATAATTATATGTCATGTAGATTGGTGTTTATTATTTGGAAATCAGCTTGTGCCATCCATCCTGTCTATATAATATTATAGTTTGAAGAAATTTTTTAAGCTGTCCAAGAATTTATCTAGTCAATTTATCTAGACGTCTTCATGAATCAAGAACCTTTAGACAAAGGGCTGTAATGTCTATCTAGAATACTACTCAGTGGGCTGGTTGTTTGTTTCTTTCTTTAGAAATGCTAGTGTTGCCTTCGAACACACATGTGAATCAGTATGCTAAAGAAAGTCACTTCATTTTCTCTTTCAAGCCTTAAGTAAAAACCAGAATTATTTCTATACCACAATCAAGTTAAATTGTCAATCTTCTATATTCAGCTCTTGATCAAAATAGTGAAACAAAATGAAACAGTGAAGGGGGAAATGAAATAGAATTAGGAGAAAACACTCTTGCTGGCCTGCTTATCAAGTTAATGTTCTCTATGATAAAAAAAAAATTGTCTTATGTAAAAGAAAGAAAGGGGTGCACCCACACACTGAGACAATGGGGATGGGTGTTCTTTCGGGAATTCACCAAGGCCAGCTGGCCTGGGTCTGAAAAAGCCTGGGATAAAACCGGACTTGCTGAACTTAGCAGACAATGAGGACTACTGAGAACTCAAGAACAATGGCAATGGGTTTTTGATCCTACTGCACGTACTGGCTTTGGGGGAGCCTAGGCAGTTTGGATGCTCACTTTACTAGACCTGGATGGAGGTGGGCGGTCCTTGGACTTCCCACAGGTCAGGGAACCCTGATTGCTCTTCGGGCTGATGAGGGAGGGGGACTTGATCGGGGGAGGGGGAGGGAAATGGGAGGCGGTGGCAGGGAGGAGGCAGAAATTTTTAATAAATAAATAAATTAAAAAAAAGAAAAGTAGAAGGATACAAAATGTGATTGATGGAAAATTGAGGGAAGCCTGATATCTCAGAGATTATATTTAAATTAAGAAGAATATTTGAGGAATAGAGGGAGTCTCAGTTGTTAAGAGTGTTCAATAGAGGACAAGAGTCAAGTTCATTAGCACCTGACAATCGCATGTCACTCTGGTTCCATGGGATACAATGTTGTCTTCTAGTTCCTGGGCACTCAAATTGAAAGCACACATATAGACAAGCATATAAATAAATAGTAAAATAAATCTGTTATTTGGAAACAATGAATATTCATCTTTTGTATTTTGCTAAAGTAAGTATTACTAAGGGAAATAAAATAATGAGAAAGTGAGAGACAAAGTGGGAGAAATGGTGCAACATTCACATTAAAGTAATGTTTTATTTTTTTTTTATTTTTTATTGAAAAAATTTCTGCCTCCTCCCAGCCTCCCATTTCCCTCCCCTCCTCCCACTCCTCTCCCCCTCCCTCATTCCTCTCCCCCTCCCTCTCAAGTCCAAAGAGCAGTCATTTTTGATGAAAAGATTTACTTATAAGACTGCTAGGGACATCTTAACAAACAGGTTATTTTCCTATATTATGACGCTGTATGGAAATGTATAAAGATACGAAAATGCGGTTAATTGGTGAAAGAAGAGATTTGATTATGGAAGACATTAATTTAAGAAAACCAGACCTCCTGAACATACAAATCCTATGGTAGAGAGGTACAAAGATTCAGTCCAATACCAATACTTAATCTCAAACTATGAAAGAGAAAGGACAAATGAAGTTACATCAGCAATATGCCTAGTTTGCCTTGATCACCAGTTAACACTTCTACTGATTACCATTAAACCCATTTCCTCATTAAGTATTTCTTAGTCTTTGAGCCCAGCAAAACATAGAGGAAATGAAATAGAACACCTTCTGATCCTAAGTCATAAGAAGACATGTTGTTTCTGCCATGTTCTCTCTGGATATCTGATTCCATGCAAGACATATTACTGTTCTTGATATGCCAAGGTATGAAGAACTAGATACTTTGAGAGTACATATAGCAAGTCACGTGTCTTTGTCAGTTCACAAGTGTTCTGTTTATCTCTGTTGATGTTTCAGCCTCAGTTTCAGGCAAATGGAGAAGAAACAAGATACACAGAAAAGTCAAGAGCAAAGTCCTTAGGTGCACAGCAAAGGTTGAGTGTATAGTAATCTCTCTTCATTTGAAGTGGGAAACATAAAAGTCCAGAAATATATATAGATTACAAATAAGTAATATAGTATCCTGGAATTAACAATCAGAAAAAACTAATTAGAATGCTGAATATAAGGATTCTTCTTCTTCTATAAAAAAGAAAATGACAATATGATGACAGTTTAGTAGAGACAAAGGTAAAAAGGACAACAATAATGGCTTTTTTAAAGAACCTATGCCTATAATATCAGCAAAATTATTGTAATATTCTATTTTGTTATAAATAGTATCAGATACTGAAGTTATACCACAAATAATTTGCAGTGAAATATATATTGATAAGAATTGTGAAGCACATTCAGTAGGACAAAAGTGATCCTGCTTTCACTAAGATAAAATAATAATTGAAAACATGAAAATTCACTTTTTGAGTGGTCTGCATACTACAGACTAAATGGATCCTGAAAATAGCAACAGAAAAAAGCAAATGTAATATTTTCTTTTACACACAAACAATATAAGCTATCCATGTAATATATATCTTGTACCTATTAGCTGTATTATTGAAAAAACATAACACAATTCTCACTATATTAATATTAGATTTGTGTTAAGAAACAAACCAAATCTTTGCTTAAGAAACAAAATACATTAAAGAAGATTTCTACTGAAATAGAAATAGTTTCTTAAGCATGACAATTAAGTTTTCATGTGGAAAATTAAGGAACTTGCATATGCAGAGTTAAATTATAAGAAAAATATGTATTAAATGCATGTTTTACTTTTTTGAATAATTACAAAGCTTTGTTACTTGTATGAATGATTTCTTTATGTGCGAATAATATGTATCAATTTATCTCATGATATTTTGATTTTAATTGCTACAAATCAAGAAAACTCTTGCTCAACATTTTTCATGAGATATGCTTTCAAAACTTTACTCCTGGCTAGGCAATAAGTTTTTTTTATCTTGATTTGTTTTTTAGACTTAAAAAATACTAATTTATGCTCCTAGTTCTGAGACTCCATGAAGGTGGTCAGTACCAAAGTCACCATCTCCTACAGCAGCCAGGCCTCATTACTGCTGAGTCATCACCCCCCCCATGCCCAGAATTAAGTTTTGAAGGTCTGTAGTGAGAGGATTTAAAACAGAATATTCAAATTGATATTACACTTATCAGTGACAACACACAGGCTAATGCTTACAGATGAGAATAGTTTTCTCAAGGAAGATTGCAAATTATGAATTTTTTTTTTTTTTTTGAAAAAGTGGGTTTATTTTGGTTGCATATGACAAGGGGTTACTTACAGGAGTGTGGATGCCCCAAAGGCAGTTGCCTCGTCATGGGTGATGACAAAAGTTACATCTCTGGAGCTCCCTGTGCAGCACAGGTTGACCAGTTGACCAGAGAGTCTCTTTTCTTTTCTTTTTTAAATTTATTTATTTATTGAGGATTTCTGCCTCCTCCCCACCACCGCCTCCCATTTCCCTCCCCCTCCCCTGATCAAGTCCCTCTCCCTCATCAGCTTGAAGAGCCATCAGGGTTCCCTGATCTGTGGGAAGTCCAAGGACCGCCCACCTCCATCCAGGTTTAGTAAGTTGAGCATCCAAACTGCCCAGCCCCCCAAAGCCAGCACGTGCAGTAGGATCAAAAACCCATTGCCATTGTTCTTGAGTTCTCAGTAGTCCTCATTGTCCGCTATGTTCAGCAAGTCCGGTTTTATCCCCGGCTTTTTCAGGCTCAGGCCAGCTGGCCTTGGTGAATTCCCGAAAGAACATCCCCATTGTCTCAGTGTGTGGGTGCACCCCTCGCGGTCCTGTTGTGCTAGCAAATTATGAATTTTATAGCTTATATTTCTCTCCCTGTGTGTTTTTGCTTTTCAAAATTATGTTCTGGTATTTTACAAGCCACTTAAACTTTGGAATACACACTTTGGAATTTAGTGTATTTTGAAAGTCAGAAACATTTTTAATTTCAACTTAGTCATCAATGCATACTGCAAATTTGTTAAATGATATGCCTACAACATAAAGCACTGTAGTCTAGAAACCACTGTAGTTGTTTTTTGATGACTGTCACCATGGTCATAAAGTTGTTCAGGTATAAAGACACCAAAATTAGTGTAGCAGCTGATCATAAACCCAACAAAGTAAAACAGCATTTGAAGATAGGTTTCAGGGATGAAGAACTACCCAGAAGCATGTCCCGTATCAGATTTAATACAAGATAAGACTTGAGAAGTTTGTATGTATATAGAATTTAGTTTTCAAACTAGCAGTTTTGCAACCATCTTATAATTAAGAATGTCAAAAAAAAAGTATTAAGGGCAAAATAAATGGAGCATTATAGACCATGATAGTTAAGAATTACAGGACCAGAAACAATGGGATGCCAGCATTTAATAACAAGATAAACTTACTGTTTACTTTCTGATTGGTATCTGAAAATAATTTTATTCTCTCTCATTTGAATTTTAAATTGTTGATGTTTTAGGATGCATTAATTATCCATAGGAATGTCTTTTGTTATGACATTCCCTGCATCGGTATAAGGTATTTTTTTTTTAACCTTTTGAGTGTTTGGCGGTTCTGTGCATTTATATCATGAATTTCAGTCATATTTCACGCCTATCTCCTCTCATAACCCTCTGTCCCTACTGACATTCTTTTTCTCAAGAACCCACTCCTAGGTTCATCCCTTCTTGCAATATGTGTTACTCAAAACTCTGATTCTTCCATGTGGCACGTGCCGCATTATGTCTATGTCTGCGTGATTGATTTGTTGCACCAGGCCTTCACAGAGGTCACTTTGTGGTACTTCCTGGACAATGACACACTCCTAGTGATTGCCTTACTTGTCAAGTTGCTGGTGGATATATATGAAAGACATCAGAGTTGGGAATATTAACTGGAATGCCTGCTTCTTCCTCTCCTGCATGAGCTTCATGTATTTATCACAGAGCTTTTAATTATTTGTATGATAATTCTGGTTTAGAAATGTTTCCGTGTATACATTTTTAAAGAGAAACCTTAACAAGGCTTCAGGCACTGAGATATAGAACACTCATTTTATCTTAACATTATCTGATGTCACTTGAAGTTCATAAAATAATTCCATGTTACTCTTACTCATTCTCTTCTTGTCTGTTTTTCCTTTCTTTAATTTTTTATGCTTTGTAATTGTTGCATTCTAATTTTTAATCCTGGAGTTCAATAAGACATCATCTATTGACATCCCTAGACTCATTATGTCATTGACAATGAAATAGTTCAGAACTATATTTCAATTTCTTGTGATTGGAAGAACCACAAGAAAGCATTAAATATGATAGCACTAACAAGAGAAATTGGTGTAGTAATTCCTAAAATGCGTGTTAGAATCGGATATGGGTTGTAATAGTGCAATTCTCCAAGTTTAATTACAAGAAAACTGGAGCCCAGAATGAATAAATTACTTGCTGTTCCAAGCTTTATAACAAAAATATGCTCTTGCTTTGTAACTTAATATTCACTATTTTCATGTGAATTCACATCTGTTTCCAAAGAATATGGTATAGTCTTATAGTTAAAAGCACTAGGTTGTTTGCATTCACAATAAGAAACATATCCTAACGCTTTTAAAATTGCTTTACTCACAGAATTGTTTGAAAGAATCCAGGATATTCATTTGTTCATTTTGCAATCTGCTAGCTGAAATTTAAAAATAAAGTCATTTCTGAATTATATTAACAAGCTTGCAATTATGAAATACATAAGAGGCATTTTGGAATTTTATTTTCATTAGGAAATAGTTTTAAAAGAATACACATGCTTTTATAGAATGTACAAGAAAATTAATAGTTAATAACAACTGATGTCAAATTAATTATTTAAAAATTAGGTGTATGCTACAGGTACTAGAATAGTTAAATTTCATTATAACTGCATTTTTATCTAACCAAATAATAATAATGTGTGTATCCGAGTGTGTGTGTGTGAGTGTGTGTGTGTATCCGAATGGGTTTTTTTTTTTGTCTGTGTGTGTGCATGCATGTTTTTCCATTTCTACTGATTCTGGTCAAAATTTGAAAAAAAAAAAAGTATGTGTACTTGCATTTATAGACACCTGTCAACATTTTAAAAATATTTTCCTTTGATTTTACAGCAACTGTAAAAGGTCATTTACTTAAGAATTAAAGTGTGCCCATGTTTGTGGTTATGCTTGTGTTCTCTTGTATGGTTTACTTTATTTTTTCAGTGTAGAGCCTCTCTGTGTCCTTACTAACATGTCAAAAATGTAAAAGATATAGAATAAAAATAAGTTTGTAAGTAATTTAAATGACTAAATTTAACAAAAGACTACTAAAAAAGTACTAAGGCTCTGGTCATTCTTATTTTGAGGAGACGAGGACAGGATCTATGACTTGTTTAATCTTCATCTCCATGGTGATATGGAAGACAGATGCCAAAATGAATCCTGAGTACAGGAAAAAAAAAGAAGGAACCACTCTGTCTCTCCATTTCAGAACAGAAAGTAAATGGACGTCACCTTTCCGTCGTCTATGTTAGAATGAACTGTGAATATTATCATATATACTAGGATAAATGTTGATATTTCTGCTATTGCTCTCCTTCTCTATAGAAAACTGTAGCAATTACTCTGCTTTCATCCTGACAAACACTCACATTTTATAAGAATAAATAAAGACCAAAACAAATTAATTCGTAAATGTTGGGTCTTTTCCAAACTTTCCAACTTTTTGGTTAACACCATCCAGGTGTTAACTGAGCTGAATTCTAACTACATTCTTATCAACCGATTGAAAAACTCTCTCCACAATTAGCAGTCTAATTAAAACAGTTCAATTTAACAAGTTAAAGACACGCATTTTACCTGTTTTCCCTTTTAAAATATATTGAAACGTCAAGGTTCATATTTGAAAGATAAATAGGAAAATCACATTTAAATAACATCACAATTTAGGACTTTGAGTTACAGAGCTACTCAGAATAGAAGCTTGTCAATCCTCAAAATAATGATCTGTCCTTTGTCCTAAGTTTTTGAAAAGACTGTAATGAAAATGTTTCGCTGTCCTGACCTTTCATTACTAAACTCTCAGTGTATTTCCTCTTTAGTCTCAGAGAATGGGACATAAATCACTCTCCTTGGCATTTTGCATGGTCTGCCATGCAGGCAGCCAACTTTTACAGATGTCCTTCCTGGCTTCACAAAGCAGAAGCCTGCAGGTAGCAGAAAATGCCAGGTTTCTCCTCACGCCTGAGGAGCTTCTCTGTGCTGCAGATGAAACCTGTATTCTGTGATAAATGCCACTGTGCCGAGTCAGCATGGTGGGCAGTTTGACTCCATGACCTTCTGCAGGTAGACAGCCTTTCTTGTAGATTGTCTTTGACACAACCTATAACACAGAACGTCCACAGCCGTCTTGCAATTGGGATCTATATTCATCTTGCTCTGAAACAACTGCTTCTCATTGTGGAGCTCAGGTGTCTCATATTCAGTAAGATCATTTCTTATCTTTTTTCCTCTTTTCCTGTAGTCACATATATAGGAAAACTTGATCTATAGAAGTGTTTAGGGGATCACAAAATTTATTCTCTCACTTTACAATTCACCTAGTTCAAAATTTTAGATCTAGTTACTAGGGTCAGTTTAAGGGGAAAGTATGTTGTTAATTTCCTATCTTCATACAACAAAACAACTCCATTATTGTCATTGTTATTTATTTAGAATAACTGGATCTTATCCCATACAATTCTTAACAAGTTTCATACAAAAGAAGTGGAACAGGGCTCTTATCAACTGGTAAGAAAGTGGTGGTCTCTGTAAATAAAATTTTTTGCTACCTCTTTTGTATGAAATAAAATGTAATATCTCTACGCACTTTGGAAAAAACAAATAAAGCTTTTGGTAAAAATTATGAGATTTGATTCTCTATAAACAGTGTCAACAGGCAATATGCTAAATTATAACTAAGCTTTGGCCAGAAACTAGCATACTTACAAGACAGTTTGATAGGCACAGAATTCAAATTCAACAAAACAACAGTATTGGATTCCCTAATTAGGGATTCTGACCTGTAACCATGGACTTTGGAAACAGTGAACAGCTTCAAGTATGAATTTCCTCCAGTGAAATGGGCCTCAAATCAGCAAGCAGTTGGTTACCCCAGTGATAGTCGTGCCATTAGTGTGCATCTCATCTGGTAGCCTTTGGGAGAGCCTGCAGTCTTTAGATAAGTAAAAACCTTGATGACTCTCTGTAGAAGGAGCAGTGGGCTGTGTTCCTGCCCCCTGGCTCCTGGCTGCCTGGCTAGCTTATGCCCCAAAATAATTACAGAGAAACTGTATTCTTTTAACAATGTCTGGCCCATTATATCTAGCCTCTTACTGGCTAATTCTCACATCTTGATTAACCCATCTCTAATAATCTATGTAGCACCACGAGATGGTGTCTACCAGGAAAGATTCAGCATGTCTGACCTGGCAGCTGGCTCCATTGTGTCTGCCCTCACTTCCCTTCTTCCCAGCATTCTGTTTTGTCTACTCTACCCACCTGTGTTCTGACCTATCAGGCCAAGCAGTTTCTTTATCAATTAACCAATGAAAGCAACAGATAGACCTTACCACATCAACTTTCCCATCAGTTTACATGGCATCATCCTGCACAAGGAAAGCAAGCCAGCAGGGAGGAAGCTTCCAGCTCACTTCAAACTTAATGTCTCTCTATTCTGCACCTTGCATCTTTAATAAGATCTTTCAGGGTATTTCTGTGGGATACTAAAAGCACTGAAAAGAGGAACAAAATAGAATGATGAAGGAATGAATGCGAACAAAATGCACTCTATATGTATGTTCAAAGTTTGATGTAGCCTACTCTTCAAAATTAATATAATGCTAGTAAAAATATTTATGTCCTCATGCCACTTGTATATAAAATATAATACGCCTTTACATGTTTAACTTTACTTGAGAAAAAAAGACA
The DNA here is from genome assembly GCF_000317375.1 of Microtus ochrogaster. NCBI lineage: Eukaryota > Metazoa > Chordata > Mammalia > Rodentia > Cricetidae > Microtus > Microtus ochrogaster. The sequence continues at coordinate 29,763,096 of NC_022030.1, forward strand.
CTCTATTCTGGAACATTAAGAGACAGTTCACTGACATATTATGTGTTTTAGAATGAAAATAAAGAAGGCCCAAGCTGGACTACACATGAGATAACTACTCATCTCACCTTCTTCCCTTTGGTACATATTGGATAGAATGCCCACCATGGACCTCAGTACACTCTGTGAAACATGTAGCTCTTTTCATATCAAGCAGAAAAAAAGTTTATCTTTTATGTTATAAGGCAAGGTATATCAAAATCACTTATTTGATCCAAATTTGAAATTTTTGTTTTGTGAAGAAAGTATTAACATGACTAATTTTACTGCTTTATTTTATATATTTCTATCTTCTCCCCTAAAGCCACTGCATAAAATTAAATTTAGCACCTGCATATGCTGGAAAACTGGACGTATTATCAACTTGAACAAGGAATGAATACTTTAACTCCAAATAAGTAAATAATTGCTGGAATGGAGCCATCCTTATTCAGTTACTAAATCTCCCTGCTTTCCTGTAAATGGAATTTTGTCCTGCCCAGTCCCATAGATATTCAGTTCCAAAGAAACACACAGAGGCTTATAACAATTATAAACTGTTTGGCCTATTAGCTCAGGCTTATTATTAACTAAGTCTTGTAACTTAAATCCACCTATGATTTTTGACTATGTTAGCTACATGGCTTGGAACCTTTTCTCAGGGAGGAATTCTCATTTAGCTTCCTCTGCATCTGGCTGTTAACTGCAGACTGAGCTTTTTCTCTTTCCAGAATTCTCCCAGTCTGGTCACTACAACTATACTTCCTGTCTGGTTCATAGGCCAAGCAGCATTTTATTAAACCATTATGAGCAAAAAAATCTTTATAGCGTACAAAAACATTTCCCACAGCACTTTGCTTTTAGTAAAGTTTAGTTGTGTAAGTGCAATGAAAATTGGATGAGCTAAAATCACACATGCACACACATACATGTATACACAAAACACAATTTCTTTCTTCAAAAAGAGATAGAATCTATGATTTCTTTTATTGTTTCTGAGTTCTTGGTTACCCAATTAATATTTTATAATGTTGATATATGAATAAAGATTGAGTATTCAGCTTCTACAAAGTGGTAGTGTTCATCTAAGAGTACATACCAATTACTGAAATCACTCTAATGACTTCGTGGATTCCCTCTGTCTTACTACATATTTATAAATGCATCATATGCATTTAAAATTTTGGTTTAATTTCATCTATATTACTTACATATTTAGGTGCTTGGAACTGTAGGTAAACAAAATTATGAATGAAAAATTTATGAAATTAGACTGAGTAGACAAGAAAAAACAAAGACAGAATTCTTCTAGAAGTAAATTGTACAGTACCTTGTTTTCTAAGTTATATGACTAGTTTATAAATTATAAACAAAAATAAAATGCTATAATTTATTTATGAAAACACAAAAGTTATAAAATATATTTTTCCAAAGTTAATTAAGAATGGAAGGAAGGAAGAAAAAAATGGAAGGAAGGACGTACAGAAGAAGAAGGGGACAGAAAAAAGATTAGTTAATAGGATACAGAAAAAAACAATCAGGGTAAAATGCTGTGGAATAACCCTTATGTATGGTGTGAATATTTGCTTTTCTCATTGGTTGACAATAAAAACTGCTTTGGCTTGGAGAAAGGCAGAATATAGGTAGGCAGGAAAGCCAAACTCAATAGAGGGAGAAAGAAAAACAGAATAAGAAAACCCCAAGCCAACTACCCAAGAAACAAAGTAGTGAAAACCATGACCATGTGGCAATACATAGATTAATAAAAATGGCTGAACTTAAACAGAGATAGTTAGTAATAAACCAAATTACCTACCAAACTTTCTCTAATTAATAGTAAGCCTATTAGTGATTATTTATAAGTGACTGTGGGACAGGGCATGATGAGCAACCTCCATTTACAAATTACACCCAATGTCCCCACATGGAACCACATACTATCTAAAACACTTTAAAAGGATTCTAAATACACACACACACACACACACACACACACACACACACACACACACAAAACAAACCACCAAACTAAAAAACAGAGTCAGACACAGCTTCTTGGTAACAATCTTTTCTCTAGTAGGCCCCATTTGTTGATGTCTAACAAAGGCATGGCTTCTTTAAAAAGTAATGGGTGGAGCTTGGGGGAATGGGATGGTTGGGATAAAGGAAGGGTGGACACC
>NC_022030.1:29766103-29769542 GCF_000317375.1 Microtus ochrogaster
CAGGAGACTATTTTTGATTGGGGTTTGTGGGTTGTAGGCTGCATGGTACTTGGTGGAAGCATGGACCTGTGCTTTCCAGAGTTGGGACAGTGATCATGATTCTCATTGGTACCCCTGCCATGAGACTAGACTCTCAGAGAACCGAGGGGAGGAGCCAACTGCCATGCACTAAATTGAGTAGTACAGAGAGCTAGCACAGTAGTTTTAAGATCTGTCTCTTGTGGTGAAAAAACAGTTCAGATACACAATAAGGACAGATTCAGACAAAAGGGTCTGTAAACAGGTCATAGTGAGTTTAAAAATATGCATAGACTCAGAAGACAGAGGAAAAAGGATTAGACTGACATAGATTAAGAAGATAATTTAAAATATTGAAGTAAAATCATTAAAAAAGAAATAGAGTAATAAATATATAAGCCATGCAAAGATAAAAAGTATACAGAGAATATGGATTATGTATAATTTTGATTTTCTTTGGATTTTAGACTATTAATGAGATTGCTAAAAGACATTTGATTGTTGTGACTGCTATGTTAGAAATATATATATATATATATATATATATATATACACACATTGGCTTTAAAATTTGAGTCTGAGGATATGTAGCTTTGGAAAGGAGGTTCTGCTTTTGTTTCCACAGAAGTTGGAGGCTGTGGTTTTATTTTGGGTTAAGAAAGGTTAGGTTTGATCAAGAAAGATCCCCTGAATACAAACATGTAAAAATAAACCTAAAGTAGCTATCAGACATGACATGTGACCTATATTCTACCTGTTCAAACAGAAAACAAAAGATCATTTTTGGCTAGATTTTGAACAACACACAGATTATATTTATATTAATACAGATACACATGCTACCTTTAAATTTTTATATATTTTCAGGACAATGGGATCAGACACTAATAAAAACATATGGCCCAGATGATCTAGCATTTAAATTCACCTCTGTTACAGTTTCCTTCAAGTTCTACTTCCAAAACAGTTTTAAGGCCTCTGGCAGAGATGGACCAGCTGCACAAAATACTCCAGTCAGGACATGATCATAATGCTAAATATTCATAGGGTACCCACACGATTACTAGTACCCCCAATTATCAGGAGGTAGTATAGAGAACTATGCTTCAATTCCCAAAATATTGTTTATGAGTGTTTGCTTTCATTTAAGAGGTATTGGTTATAAATTGTTATTGGTCATATTCAATCTCTTTCTTTTTTATTTATTCTTATTTTATTTTTATCTTTTTTTTCCATTCAAAAATTTCCACTTCCTCGGTTGTGAAACAAGACAGAACAGAGAAGTCTGTTTACAGTAAAATGCACCTTTATGAATTGAGTCAAGCTGTTATAAATTATTCCTTTAAGGGCTTTATATGAAGTTTTCTGACTATGGTTAAGCAACTCTTTAGAGAATAATTAAATTAAAATATCACCATATGCAACACCGAGAGAAATACTATACCAAGTATAACGCCAAGATTCTAAAAGTTTAGTTAATGTGTTAAAAAAAATCCAAGTATTAAACAAATTGATAGAGAAACACTATAGACTGACTTTTTCTCCAACCCACTACTACATATGAATATTCCATAAACTGAGAAAATAAGGACTGCCAGGTTAACTGATCTGGTTAATACCTGAGTTGTGGGCAGACATGAGGGGCTACTAAGAGGGTATACATAAAGGAGAGTGTTGTAAGAACAATGTTGAAAATTAAAAAAATAAGTACTGTTTGTGTCCAAACGAGTCCATCTTCTTTGTTAAAGGGTTCTATTCATTTTGACCAATAAAATCAAAGCTCTTTTACACTGGAGCCATCTCAAGCACCAGAAGAGTTAGTCTCATCCATTAACTCATTTCTCTGCTTCAGGTTAGCTGTAACATTCAAGAGAAGATCAGGTACCATCTCCTTCTTTTAACATAAAATTAGTATAAAGTACTGAAACTGAGTCAGTCCTGAAATGGTTTAATTGTAGATAAGGAGGTATTCCCTTATATCTACACCACTGCACAAACCTGCCAGTTCTCCCATGCAATAATTATTTCTTCATTTGATATCACTAAATGAAAGGGGAACCAGGGTAAGGTCAGGAGTTTCTCCAGGAAAAGTTATGAGTTGATGTCATGATTTTGTTCTCATGCCTCAACTTTTCTGCCCCAAAAATCAGGATGAATGTACAGATGACTTTGTGCAAAGGCACGCCTATTTCTCTACGTTCCTCTGTGAGGAGTGCTCCCAACTGGTTTAATTTTTTCACTTTTAAAAAGAAACTATTAATTCAAAGAAATTTCTTTTATTGTTCAGCTCTAAGGTTATTATAAAGGATGTACTACCTTCAATGTGTTGGTGTGTTGAGTTAGAGAAAATTAATGTTTAAATGATAGAACATTATTTAATGTTAGTTGGTACTATCCACAATACTTATTAAAACCCAAATAAATACAATCTTCTGAAATCTGGAATTTCTGAATTCTGAAATTTGGAAAAGAAGACTATTGACTATAGCTGTAATGCATGAAATGAGAGATGATTGCTAAACCACAGAAAATTCACAGAGGGCAAAAAGCAGACTACTGTAATCCAATGCTAAAAGAAACATGACACATGACAGTCTGGCACAGAATGAAATGTGGAGAGACGCTTCTCTACATTTTTATATTTCCAGAAATAAGCACTTAATTCCACCTAGGTTTTCTGATACCTCTTAAACTATATACATGTTTTGAATTCAGTTGGCAAGAAAAGAAGCTTAAAATAGTCTGGTTTTAATATACTCAAAATGTCCTACTCTTTAATAAAGAAAAATTTCATGCACAAGTTTTGTTTAATAAATTCAGCTCTCTTAAACTCATTATTTCATCATTTATTTGCTATTAAAAATTAAAGAGAGTGGCCCAGTGATTGCACAGTAACATAGACTGATCTTTCTAGCTTTTGTACTACTGGAAGGAGCCATGAAACATTCCAAAGGAACAAAGTACCAACAGTCCTATGCAGTTGTGATGTCTATGAACCAAACAATGACTAGGGTATGATAACGTTAGGGGTGTAAGTAGTGGCATGAATAGCTTAGTGGCAACTGACTGCCCTAATATCGCATCAATATTACCTTGACAAAAGGCAAATAATGTCCGAAACGGGCAACTACCCAACTAGTCAGGGCTGGCAAATTTTTGGAGAACTTACAACCATTACTGCATATGAATATTTGTCCTCATACCCACAGAAAGGTTGCTCACATTACATCAAGGAAATTTCTCTTTGAAACAGATAAAGATCATTTGTAAAAAACACAACCAATAAAACTTTAGAATTATAGAGCCGAGTTATAATGAATATATCCACAAAGTAACTCCAGTATCTAAAGCTCAGGTAACATTGTGGAAGAAAAGGAAGGAAGGAAGGAAGGAAGGAAGAAAGGAAGGAAGGAAGGAAGGA
>NC_022030.1:29769642-29796335 GCF_000317375.1 Microtus ochrogaster
GGAAGGAAGGAAGGAAGGAAGGAAGGAAGGAAGGAAGGAAGGAAGGAAGGAAGGAAGGAAGGGTTGTAAGAACCAGAGGATCAGGGAATTTTTTTTTTTTGAAATTGTGTCTCCTAGAAATGGTAGAAGCTTCTCAGAGCAATTCTCACCAAAATGAATATCAAATTATGAGCAGAACAGGTACTGCTATAGACATTTTAAAGTGGGTGAAGAAATCACTAAAGTCATTATTCACAACAAAATTACAAAGCTAATCATCATGATGACTAATGGTATAGATATAACTATTTAAGCACAATATCAGCAACTTAAGACAACTCAAAATTAAATTTTGAGCAGTAAAAATACATTAGAAGATGCAAGTGTTGTGACACATTCCTGTTCTTCCTGTTATCAGGAGGCTAAGTCAGGAAATTAGCAAGATTGAGAACATCCTGGGCATCATAAATTTTTTGTCCCTCTCAAAACTCATCAGTAATTTCTCTAACATGTTGTATATTTTTATAAATAACTCAAGTTTGCAAAGTATGAACTCTTCTTTATCTTAACTTTCAATCATCAGATAAGAGTCTATCTTTGGAGTTCCCACAACAGTCAGCAAGCATCTAACGGGTTGGGGCTTTCAGTGGAAGAGAGATAAAACTCACTGAACTATATATTTTACAAAGGTAATGGGGGATAAAAGATTAGATTGGAATTGGAGAGGAGAGAGCTAGAGAGAGAGGGAGGATATTGGGTAGTATAAATAACATCAAATACAATTTGAAAAAGTCATACATATGCTCCTGTAGTCACTTACATACACACACTTCTACATACATATACACACGTGTGTGTGTGTGTGTGTGTGTGTGTGTGTGTGTGTGTGTGTGTGTGTGTAGTCAATTTGGAGTTATACTACTAGATACCAGAGGCTAACAAATTGAAATATTCAGTGGAAAGAATAGGTTACTTTTAAGTGTGAGGGTACTACATAAACTACATAATTAATAATAATTCTTTACAAAGCCATAGCAAACTGCTTCTTTTGATTAGTGGAAATCAGCACTAATAAAATTAACTGATTAGATCACTATAGGTTATGTGCTATCATGAAGAAACAAACACAGGGTGTGAGTGATAAAACTGGATCTAAACTATTAACTGAAATTTCTATTTTCAATCCTGTGGAAATTCTGAAGGCATGAAAACTCTTCCCTTTTTTCTATGAGAAGAAATGTGATAAAAACTTGAGTAGATGAACTAAAATGCACAGACAGGAATCACCCTTTCCCCAAATTCTAGTTCAGGGAAAAATGAAAGTGATTACTAGATAACTCCTAAATTGCTTTGAATCTGTGAAAACACTTTTGACTGATTTCAGCAGTATCCTTCACGAGTGGGATTTGCAGTTTTTCTATAAATAGTACTAAATTCGGATAGTCTCTTGATGAAGAATGTCTAGGACAAACTCTTCACACTGAATGATGGTATCTGAACTGATTCTCTCCTTTATAATTTTTGACATAATGCATTTTCAAATAATCTATTCAAATAATACCGAGCTGTGATCAGTAGTTTAATAAATTAATAGCCATCATTTAATTCCATGAACTATTTATGTATCTTTTATTTATTCAAAATATTATTAAGTTAAATAAGTGATTTGTGTGGCCTCTTGTAGAAACACATTTTAAAAATAAGACAATATTTTTCCAGTTTATTTAATGCAGCCAAAGGTTATCTTATAAATATAAATATGCTTACTTTTTTAACAGTGCTATCCTCACTAATCTTTATTCTTTTAGTCTTAAAAAAGATATTAATGACAGTATAAAGGAGAAAATTGTTAATTTACAGAAGTAAAATGTTCAGCAACATCAATTACAGTTTTAAAATAAAAATAAAAAGACAGCAATCATTGTTGACATTAGAAAACAAATTAAGATTATACAAGATGAATAAGTATTTTATACTTTACACTTCCTTGTCATTCAACTCTACTGTAAAATAAGATTTATGTTGTGTGCAGGAACACCTTTCTAAAGATTTCTCAGACTTACTGCCAAAACAGGATTTATGAAGGTTTTCTTTGCTTTATACTGTTTTGACCAACAATAATTTCAAGGGATGATGTATGTTTCATGATCCGACAGAAGATATCAATAACTATATTCAATTCCAAATGGATGCAGGTAGAAACTTTCCCTCTCATGCTCTCTTGGAGAAGTTATGTTGTGATTAACGTAAAGGATCTGTATAAAAGCCCCAACCTGTGCTTTGAAAGCTATTCATCTAAGCACCAGCATTTGACATTCTCCACCTTTACTTATGAAGATCACTTGTCTAGAAAGCAAGCAGACATGTTTCCCTCCTAGCTGTCCTTGCCCTGTGTGTCTTGCATGATGGTTAAACCTCTTTCCACCGCACATGCCTGCGTTTTCAGTCTGAACAGATAACATGGTTGGAAGGAAAGCAGAGTGCTGATGAAAGAACACAGCCCACAGTGCTGCTTCAGACTCAGGCAGTTACGAGAAGATCAAAGCCTCAATCTGTCTTAGTAGATCTTTGATCTCAAAATGGGTTCATTTAGGATGTTTCCTTGCGGGTCTGGCAGTACTGGTAGAGCAGATTAAATTGATGATATTTTGTGCTGACATATTTCAAAACTCCATTGCATTTCTGCTGGTTACTTCAGTCTCAGACAAAATTTAATAACACTGTCTGTTTCTTTGTTTAATATCCTACAGCTACCGACAGAAAACATTAATCTAGGTAACGGTTCTCAACTGCTTTCTGTTTTTATTTTATAAAGTGGCTTTTATGTACAATTAACACTAAGTTTTCATTCCATTTAGACCAACATTGATTTTAGCAGATGAGTTTTCTTATTTTTCAATATGTAAACATGCCGCACCTTTAAATGTTACACTGAGTGTTAAATATAACTTAAATTCTTAAAGTTTCCAATGCTCTGCAAGCACCTTTGGGAAAATATCAGTCAAGGTACTTTTTCAATAAATGTGTTCAAATGAAGACATTGTCAACATCCTAGCCATTGCATCATAAGAAAAGATCAAAGGACTTAGAAAGCTAAGAATAGTGTAACTAGTCAGAGGTACCTTGAGATCCATTTCTAACAATTTGGGAAATGCTCTATTGTACATATAACCAACGACACAGCTGCTTTCATCTCACTTGCAGGAAATCACAGAGCAGCAATTGTTGTGTGACCACTAAAAATGGTTCCCTTTTCCAGTGTACACACACACACACACACACACACACACCTCACATACAGTGAGAGCAATTTACAAATGTATAAATTTTAAATAATATGTTTGCTTAATCCTCAGATTAAAACATTAATTTGCAACTTTCACAAAGGTATAAATCACAAATCAGTCAAAAATGTATTAGAGAAATTAAAATTTTTATCTCTCATTTAAAAGTTAAACATTGTTAACATAATAAAAACTTATATTAGTAACAACATTCTTCCACATAAAAGAAGAAAATGATTCTTTAACTTTTCAGTCATTCAGAGAAAGAGAACACATTAACACTATGGTCCATAGTTTTTAGCTGTCCCTTATTTTCATACATGTAATGACTTTTCTTTATTTAATAAAAATGATTTTATATATATTGTAAATCATGTATTGCACATAAAATATATCATAAAGATTGTTCTATATCATCAAGTACCATTTTAAAACGTGATTTATTCATAAGATTATACTGTAATTTGTTACGTAATGTTAATACTCCATTTAAAAGCATTTTTATTTTTGAAAACTAGTTAATGTCTGTGAACTAAACCCACATGGTATTGGCAATAAAGACAAGATGAAAAAAAGTGAAGCAATTGCATTTTTATAGATAATATTGTTTTCTAACATTTGTTGTAAATTTATTAGTGTTAATTTAACACATTTTAAATAAATACAGAAACATAAAAGATCGTAAGAAAAATATTTTTCATTTGAAATATCTAATCTCATATGCCTCGATTGAGGCAAACGTCGTAGAAAAAAAGAAAAAAGTCTCTAACAACAGAATGAATACTTTCAAACAGCAGAGCAGAAAAAGGCTGAGTTGAGCCTGCTTTTATTTATTGCATCCATAGAAACCAAATCTGCTATCTCCCCTAAAGTACATCTGCTTTAAATAGTTCCCCTTGATTATGACATAATCTGATATCCTGGGAGACTCAGCCTCTTCCATTTAAAGGTATTACATCTTTCCTCCAGGAATCTCACAGTTCAGTGAGTGTAGCCCCTCCTCCCTTTCCAGCCACCTCCTCTAATCCTTCCGGGCAAGTTAGAACAACATTCTGTAACATGACATCACTGATATATTTTCAAGATTTCAAAGGCATTGGCTCACCTGGTTGAACACAGCTATTTACTCCTTGTAAGCGTTTTTGTAATTCAATCACCTGAGCAGACCCAAGTTCATCTATCATATTTTCCCTGTTTTGCTTTTTCTGTTTCTCTACATCAAAATTTTTTGTTACCTTTGTTCTTTTTTTCTTCCTGTCGATTTCAGTCACACATAACATTACCTCTTTCAGGACAGGAGTACAATTCCATGGTACAGTGTAGTATTTGTGTGTCTATATAAAGCTCTGACTTTGATTCAAACAACGCATGTGTGCTTGTGCACACACACACACACACACACACACACACACAACCTTCCTTAGTGTTTATTAAACTAAACTTAATTTATACCCTCAAATGACATAACACTCTAAGTAGATGCATTTTAAGAATCCATTTTCACTTGTAACTATTTCTAAGCCCACACTTCTTTTTATCATTTTTTTTTTCAGGTTGAATGCAAAATTTCCCCAACAGGCTTCAGTAGGTGTTTGAACACTTACTTTACAGCTGGTGGTGTTGTTTCAAAGACTGTGGAATTTGCAGTAGTGAATCCTGACGAGAAGAAAAGGGGTGATTGGGGCAGGCCTTGAGATCTGGCTCCAGTTCCAGTTGGCTGTATTTATCTACTGTCTTTGGGTGATTTTGACCTGCTGGCCTCCCCTCTTGTTCCCCATGAAGGACTCTGTCCCCTCAATATCTCCCAAAAGTTTCCCCTTAAATTGCTTTTTACCACAGTAATGAGAAAAGTAACTGACTTATTTTTTATACAAAAGAGGAGAAAACCTTCCAGCAGTTTAATTTTCCTGAGAAAACTTCCCTATTAACATTGTAACATTTCATCAATGACATGTAATGGATCCTTTGTATATTCTGAAATTAATTATTTTACATAAATTTGATCTCACTTTTTGATTTAAATAACTACGTTATAGTAATAGCCTTCTTTTTGTTTTGCTTCATTTAGAAGCTATAAAATAGGTTTACATAATGTCTAAAAAACACAGTACGTTCAAATTTTCAAATACAGATTATTCTGCGTACTTATAAAGTTTTAAGCTGATAACATTACTGTGATTCTGAATTATTTTGATATAAATTATGATCATAGGAAAAGTGTTGACCTTTATAGAGGTAAATACTAATATTTTATAGTCTTTTATAAAGGTGGCGCTAAAGCATTCTAAGTTTGTAAGTCTTCGGGACACATTCCTTTAGTTCTTCCTGGAATCTTCAATGTCTCTGTCATAGGGTGGGAAGCCAGGCAGACATGTCAGGTTACACATGAAACAGTATGATAACAGATGCTAGATAAAGGAAGAAAAACCTTCAAGACTGACTGGAGAGCCAGTTCCTCCTCTCTCACAACAGACACTAGCTCTTCACCAGAACTACCTTGTATAGTTCTCTTGCTCTGTGGCACAGAAATCATCATACAGAATAAGAATATAAACATGCCTATCAAACAAGGACGGATACAATTGCTAAAACAGAGACTGTATACACCTAGGAAAATTATTGTATATAGACATATACACAGTTACTGTGTGTGTGTGTGTGTGTGTGTGTGTGTGTGTGTGTATTACATTTCAGAGTAGTATCCTGGTAACAGTGTTTTCACTAATATAAAGATTAACCTATGAAATTCTAGAGGAGAGGAGTACAAAAAAAAACTATTAATGTCATTGAAATCTTGCGGGAGCATTTCTTTAAGTAATCTGAGGATGTAAACTCAAAGGATTTGAATAAAACCTATTTTTGTTCATTTCCTTGATTGCAATGACTTACAGAGAACCAAACAATCTATTTCTTGCTTACTATTAGGTTACAAAACTGAAAATTTGCCAAAACATTAATATTTATAGGTCTTTAATGATCATATTTAACAGTAATTTGCTGTTAATCTTGCTCCATTTGAATTTGTATTTCCAAATGTCAATAGTCTAAATTATTTTTACCCCATGTGTTTAATCTTAGTTTTGCACTCAATATTGTTACAAAGTCCATATTAATTAGTTTTTGTTATATTTTTCTACCGTAGTAAGACATTTTTTTCTGTTTCAGTAAAGACCCAAATTTGAAGATATGGTCATACTAGCTTTGTTGCAGGGTCATCTGGGGAGTCTGTAAAAATACCTCGCTCTTGCTCCCTCAGACCAATTAAGTCCAGAAACTTTAGCCGTGGATCTGGAAATTGTGGCTTGAGTTTGTCTCCATAGGTAATCCCAATGTGCTGCAGCATCTGAGAACTCCCAATGCAGGCACAATGAAAACATTCTGTCTGCCTTCGAAATGGAGAAAGAAAAAGAGCTTGGCAACCGTTCATTAAACAAGAACGGGAGAACAGAAAGACAGCCCCAAAAATATTAAATAAATATCCCAAGAAATAGATCTAGAAAGCAAAACGGTGTAAATATAACTCTCCTGTCTGTTTGCCTGTTACAAAGAAATTAAAAGAAAAAGAAACCAGAAAGAACACAAGGGATAACCCTATCCATTTACTCCACATATACTGCAGCTGCAGCAGCAAGGAGAAACCTCTTCAGAGTGATGAAAAGCTGCGCATCCGATTCTGCAGTTCTTGGGCTGCATTTAGAGGAGGCTGTGAACATGCAGTGTGTTTTGCTAGTGCTCTGTGATTGGTATAAGCCTGATGTAAAACTGAACGTCATAAATAATGAAAAAAGGACAAGCTGACTTTACCGATAACGTAATTACCTACTTTAGGATCAATTAAAGCAGTAAAAATGTTAAATTTACCTGATGTTGCCATTAATTTGGTACATGGACCCGAACAACTAAATGCCACTGTACAAAAAAAAAAAAAAAAAAAAAAAAAAAAAAAAAAAAAAGCAGTTTGCCATATGTTGCTTTTCTAAAGTAATTGCCATTGATCACTAAGTCACATTCTCTTGGTTGGATGATTAACAAGTTATGGAACATTCCATTATTATCCAATCACTTTCAGACATGTACAGTGCTATGTGAAAGGCAGTGTGTCTATAGGCTGCTGAATAAAAAGTACTTAAGGACCTATTTCCTTTCTCAATCTTGACTACAGAGTATATTTCAAAATGAACCATTTAACAACCAATTATTGTTCTCTTTCCCAAATTTCTTTATTATATCTACTTCTTGTATTTTGAAGCAAAGGTGGCAATATTTCTTTAAAATTTATTAACCCCCTTTTAAGTACGTGTTTAAAAGATAGTGGATATTAATGAAAATCTTTGTCTCACGCAAACAGCATGATGAAACTGCTTATCCACATCGAAATTGCATTCCATTGAAGCAACTATGCACTGACTGCTAATGGGAAGCAAAGCCGGTCTAAGCAGCGTGTTTGGGATGCTTGACTGCCTCACGTGTCTTTGAAGAAAGCAGATGGTCTGTGAGGACGTTTTACAAAGTTATAATCTGAGATCTGGAAGTTAGCAGCCTTTGTCCTTCCACAGAAGACTTTTTGTTTTGTTTTCTATTTCAGGTTGCTGTCATGAGTACACAGTTGAGAAAGCCTGTCCATCAGCTCTACTGACACTGGCTGGCAACAGCAGGGGTAAGGGACCAGTCACACATTTTGAGCAAGTTTGTTCTCCATGGGCTCAACTGAGAATTGTGAAACTTTCTAGTTAGCAGGCAATGAAATCCAAAGAGGCCTGCCTATGGCCAGCTAGCTCCACGGAATCACACTACGATAGTAAGTGCCGCTAAGGAAAAAAAAAAATATATCCTGGGCTTAACCTCTGTTCTCTCGCATTAAAAAGAGTCAGTGTAGGATTTTAAAAAGAAAAGAAGGGAAGAAATGTAGCAGACTGCTCAGCCAGACTCTCACAGGTTGGGGAGACCTTTGCTGAGGTCACTAAATCCCAGAGCTCATCTGAGCTTTATAGGTAATGAAACTCAGTTTAGTCAGTTCAGCCACGGATGAGTCGATGTCTCCATTCCCTGCTTAAGGGTAGGTTCTCAGTTTCAAATTCCTACATTATTTCCTTCCTTCCAACTTTTCCAGTCTTTGCAATAAAAGATTGCAACGTCTTTTCTACTGCAATGGATCCTCCTGCTTCAACCATGTCTCCCTGCTCTCCATCCATTCTACGTGATATGATCATAACAAATCTGAACTGAAAACTGACTATACCATTTGATTGTATCTCTGACTCTTTACGGATCTAGGCCGAAGGAGATGAGGCTTACAGGAATGTCTCCTCTTGCCTCTACTTTGTATTCCTCCCCTCCTTGCTCTATGTCACCATGTAGAAATATATCTTCTGAATGTGTCATCCAATCAAAGTTTTTCTGGATATCACAAGTGCTCCTTCTTCACTCCAGACTCTCTTATCAGGGGCTTTCCCACTAACCTTTCCCATGTTGGCGACTGTTACTCTTTCAGGGAAAGAGTTTCTTTGCTCTTTAGAGTTCTCCCATCTGGTTCCCTTTGGTTCCTATTTTGTTACTCTGTTACAGTTACATATTCATGTAGTGATCTTTTTTTTTACTGGTCTTATCTGTCCAGCATCAGTTCAAAACCTGTGGGTCCAGACCCCTTTCTGGTTTGAATGACTCTTTCACAGAGGTAGTGCATCAGATATATTATATATCAGATATTTAATTTAGAATTCCTAACAGAAGCAAAATTCCAATTATGAAGTAGCAGTGAAAATAACTTTGTCCTTGGGGGATACCACATGAGGAACATTATTAAAGGGTCATAGCAATAGGAAGGTTAAGAATCACTGGTCTACTCTTTTCTGGCTCCCTCTCAGAGAGGCAGCTTTGGTCTCTCTCTGTCTCTGTCTCTGTCTGTCTCTCTCTCTCTCTTTCTCTCTCTCTCTCTCGTTCTGTTCTTCTACCCTTTTACCTTCTCTTCTATAACCACTAAATAAATATCCAACCTCACTTTGAAAAAAAAAAGAACCACTGGCCTAAATCCTCTGTCCTAAGACAAAGGCACCAACAAATGGTTACAGTGAGTCTCCAAGTTGAAAACACATATGATTGAACTAGCTTCACAAACTGGTCAAGCCAACAGGTAATTATTATTTTTGAGTTGACTGGGAAGATTTAAATAAAAATTTTAATTCTAATACATTACAATGCTGTCATTGAGGAGGACTGTAGATATTGATCAGTGATTACAAAATAATAAAAAAATGAGAGTTCTTTTGAGAGAATGAACATTTTCAAGTTGCATTGTTTTTTGAGTTGTAACATTTCTAGTTGTAAAAACGAACATGTTTTTTGTTACTTAGCAAAACCTGGAAAGAATTCAGAAATCAAATTGTACCATATTCACAAAGCCACCATTTACAACTCAGCAAGTCAGTTGGAGTCTATGTCCCTTAGGAAAACATGCGCAATATTTGCATCTTATATTTTTAGCATATTACATACCTTCGACTTCAGTAATAACTGAATAAAATGATTGCAGATGAGCTATGCTTTGGAGAATATTCTCTGCAGTCTCAGCCTGCAGTAGCAATAACAACTTTACACACATCAGACTAATCTGCTGTGACACACAACAAAGGCATCAAAGCAAGGCAAAATTGTATGTCTTTCAGAAATGCCAGAAAAAAAAAAACTTCATGCTGGACTTTGTTTACATAAAGACCTGAATCAGAAACATCATCACCTTGTCTTTTGCTTCTATTATCACATAAATGTTTGCATTTAATTTTAGATAGGGACACAGAAGACAAATTTAATATTATGAAATGCTTTGTGAGGCTCTGCTGCCCCCTTAAGACAAGTAAACATAAATAAAGTCCCATAAATGTCTGCACTTCCTAAATTCTATTCTTCAGTTTTGCTGTCTGTGTTAACACACAAACTTATACACATATAGAACAGTGCAAAAGAGATGTTAACTGAGTAAAAGTAATCAGAAAATTAAATTAGAGCTTCCCTGATTCTGAACCATACAAAATCAAAGTATCATCCCTGTTTAAGGGTACAGACAGTTAGTATGATAAAGAAAATGCTATAGCTACATATTTTAAGTTGTTTATACTGACTGACACATAGTACTTATTTTTGTCTAGTATATTTCTTGGAGTTTTCTTAAGGAATAATATTAATACGAAAGAATGGCACATTTCTTCTAATGTTGTGCTTTCTGGTAAACAGTGAATTAGAATCATTAATGTAACTTATAACCTTTTATTGTACTAATAAATTGTATGGTTCATAGCATTTTCTCCAAGGGAAAGAAGTATAATGCTTGAAATTATATATGAAATAATGTATTGTGGATTAAAGGCAAAGTTTGTGTTTAACTCTGTACTTTTATATTCTATTATTCTATTCTATTCTTTTATATTCTTCTTTATTCTATTATTTTCTGTAATGAGGTGTTTGTGTCATGCATGTGCTATCTAGGGAAATCTTGCAGGGGTCATTTTTTTTACCTATGGGATCAGGGTGAGAGGGTGGGAGGGAAATCTCAGGTTAATTATCTTGTTGGCCAACATGTACCTGAAGGAAATCACCAACCCTGATCCATATAAATCTTCAGAGAGAATTGTATGTGACCTAATGTTCACTATTGGTTTTATTGAAATGTAACAACATTTACACTTAATTCTATATACGATTAATTCAAGTATATATTTTCTGGAGTGTGTATTAATTTTTAATACAAACTATCTTTGTTTTGGGGGAAAGGACAATCAACATATTTCTGCCAAAACACATGTATTTTAAACAAAAAACATGTATATTTGGGAATAATTTGTTACAAGACATCCTTTCATTTATTGGAAAGACAAATCAAATTTGAGCAAACAAAATAATGTTTAGAAGATATCAAATTCTAGAAATCCCTCATAGTCTATTATCATTCTGGGAAAATAAAAATCAAAATTTCCTTTTTTTCTTTTGTTTAGCTTCAAAGAATCCATTCTATTGTTAATCAAAACAGGAACATTCCATGAGCACCCATATTATTTTGTTCTTCTGTCACATTTTGTTTTGACTGATATGTGTGTATGTAATAATAAATGCACCATTTATGAAAATATATTGTGCATCCTGTCGTAGTATAAATACAATGTTTTATGAATGCTTATTTTGTATGCTTTATTAAAGATCTAAGCTTTGAGGTCATTATTATATACAACCTTTGTCAATACGGTCCCTTTGCCATTTCTATTCTGTTATCAAAATAATTCTGTCATCTATGTGACCTATATTTATTGCTGGAGCAAAAGTGAATTTGAAATGTTTTGTTTTTGTTTTGTGCTGAAAATGGAATGAGTTAAGGAAAGCGTATGTGGGGGGGGGGGAAGCGATTATTATTTGAGGAATCAGGACACTGAGTAGGGATTAAGAATCATGTGGAAGTCGCCAGAGTGAAACACCTCAACATGAAGAAAAACCCCTTTCATCTCACACAGGGAATGGCACTGAAAGCTGCTGGCAGTTCAGGACAGTTTGAATGCATGCTGCTGATACTGGCTGATGGTGGACAGAAAACCAAGATGAATTTGAGTCTCCATGATTTTCTGACTTCCAGGTTCAATCACTGGTGTGAAGCCACTATCTCTTTACCGTGGTTGTCCCCCCTCTCTTATCGCCTTCAGAAGATTAACAAGAGCTGTCAGAGTTGGACTTACCCAGTAACCACAGGCAAGCTTTGACTGCAAGCAAAAAGCAATATCAGTTCCCTTTTGCATCTAAATCAATGACCAGAGAGCAATCAGAATCATCAGCAGGAAGCCTCAC
Source organism: Microtus ochrogaster (assembly GCF_000317375.1). Taxonomy (NCBI): domain Eukaryota; kingdom Metazoa; phylum Chordata; class Mammalia; order Rodentia; family Cricetidae; genus Microtus; species Microtus ochrogaster. The sequence continues at coordinate 29,781,729 of NC_022030.1, forward strand.
CTCTCTAAGAATGGATGGGCTGGTTCAAGCAGGATGGTTCCTGCGATGTCTTGCCAGGAGAAGCAGGGCAGCCTGTGGGCTTTTAGCTCCTTCACTAACTTGACATTTCTCTAAATGATCTGTCAGTTCTTTCACGGATATTTCTCTTTCAACACATAAAAATTGAGTAATTCAATTGTAAAAGGGTTGTACCATAAAAAAATTTTATTTTGACTCAGATATTCATTTGGCTATTGCAGCGTTTATTGAGAATAAGGGGAAGTATTTAATTTTTTTCTTTTGTAATTTATCATGGCGAAAATATTCAAGGATCTCCAACTTAATAGTTTCCATCACATGTAAGGTTAACTGAGAGCAAATATGCAGACAACATTCTAATGCATCTTGTGGTATTTGTAATACATGCTTATCTTTGGCTGCCTTCTCTATAAAGGCAGTCTAGGATCACTATACAGTGTTCTAAGCTGAAAATCAGAGTACTAATTCCATATTTTCTAATACTATTATTTCAGGCAAATGAAGAGATAATATAGTTTTGTTTTGTTTTGTTTTACTTTTAAGTGATTTTTTTCAGGTTTTATATCATGTCTTCTGGTTCCACTTTTCTCCCAGTCTCCCAGAATTCATCATCTTCCCTTGCAACCACCCAAATCAAAACCAAATTTAAAATAAAAACCTATAAGCAAACAAAACATGGAGACAAGCAAAACAAAAACAAAAAAAAATGAAGAGGAGAGGTGGAGGAGAAGGACAGTCTTGTTTTTGAAGCTGTAGTGTGGCCCATTGAGACACAATTTACCCTTTAGTCTGTTCATGTTTGCTTGCAAATGTTTATTCTTTCAATCATTGGTCTGGCTCAAGGCCTGTGGTTTCTTCTATACCACCAATAATGCACTCTCATTGGGGCTCCTCATGGATATCCTGTTGTTTTAAATCTGTAGGTTAGTTCACTTCACATGCTCAGTAGTGGAAATAGAAAATAAGACGTTTAACATTAGGCTGATTCTAAAGTGGAAAATATTACTTTTAGTGTTAAACACTAAAATATTATATATATAATTTATAAACACATATTACAAATATATTTATGAGTAATTATAGTTTGTGTCCACAAATATATATGAATATACATATTTATGGATATCATGCAGAGTATATATATAAACAATATATACATATGTTTTATATTTATAAATATTTATGTATATATAAACAAGTGGCCTCAAATGGTGAATTCTGGTAACGCATGGTATTTCTTTTTCTTCTTTGTATTATGTGTCTGTCACAAGCCAAAAGTATCTTTCATTCTTGTATGAATATCTACCGAGTATCTTATCCATGATATTCCTGAAAGAATAAAAATATGAAATGAATTGCCAGCTGTCAAATTCCCCCCTTTGACTCATGAGTTCCTTTTCTTTTCATATTCTCCTCTGTCAATAAGTGTGTCAGTTTGAATAAGAATGTCCCACAAGATCTTATTTGTCACACCACCTCCTGTGGAGTCTGCACGATCTCTCACAGAGGCTGTGGCACAAGCTTCAAGGAAGCGTGCCTGTAGAGAAGGTGTGTGTGTCCTGTGCTTCCTGAATTGGAGCCCTTGCACTTTTAGCATTACCTGCTTATGTTCTAAGAAATTCAGTCTGGTTTCTTCTGGAAGAGAAGACAGTATGTTTAAGTTTCCAGCATCCACCGATGAGATATTGCCACACACGGGACTATATAATGCTGATGGGGGTAGATGGGTTAACATTCAAGGCAAAAAGGTTTCCAGGTTTAATCTGGTGCTTAGTAAATAAAACAAAATGCAAACTTAATTAAGCAATTAAGACAGATTCAGCCAAGATGGGATAGAGCAAGAAACTACAATTTTTACATAGAGGAAGCAGAAATATTATAATAGAATAATGCAGTCTTCTAAAATCATGAGGACGTCATGATTGCCAAGAAATAATTCCTTAGTGCATGCTGTTAGGTATGTGAGAGTCTTACATTTGGTCTTCTTGCAGTTGGAAGAATAATACTTGGAAAATATGATTAAATCCTTGTCATGATTTCTAGCCTTATTCCACACAGTTGAAAGACAATAAGATGAATCTGAATGACATTGAGATACACGAGAGAAAACAGTGTATTTTCAAATTCTGTCTAGAAGAGCCACTGGTTTAAAGAAGTGTGATTCATGCCTAATGCCTATTTTGTTCTTTATTGTTCTTGGTGAAGTCCTTTTGTATTTATCATATGCCTCCTAATGAACACATCAGCCTCTGTGAGTCTCAGTCACTGGCAGATAGTTCAAGGATAAATTGTGTATCTCGGGCAACCAGCTGGTTAATGGCAGAACACCTAAGTGGAAAAGTCTTGAGAACAGATACTTCAGAGCAGCAGCGAGGGCCACTTCGTCCTGCTACTCTGTCTCTAAAAACCCTCTTTCCAGACAGAAAATGGACAGCAAATGCAGGCTTAATTTTCTCAATAGAGGCAGGGTGTGCTTACACACCCTTAGGGATAGAAAATGACCCAGCAAACACATGAAGATTCATTATGTTAAGAACACTGTTTATGAGCATTTTGCTTTTCTTTAATAATCACGTCTCAGCCAGGTTAATAAAAGGCATGCCTATATTTTGAATTTGCAGTAAATTTTAGAAAATAAGAGATTGTCATTTCCAGTCTGTATAGAAAACAATGAAAATTCTTGGACTTGTATGATTTGATAGGGCAAAAATCTCAGCAAATACAAGCAAAAAGCCTGTTCATTTTTTTTATTATTGTTTTGCTTTTGTTTTGTTTAGCATTGCTTCCCTCTCATCCCTATTAGAAAGAAGTTGATTTATATCAGTTTCAAGCTCAAAGGTCCTAGAAATTCTGACAATCGTTTTTCTCAGGGCTGAGTACTAGGATGTCACTGGTCTGAGAGCCCCCTCAGCACAGGTCTGCTTCAGTCTTGATAGCATTCAGGTTTTAATCCTCTTTTGATACTGTAGCTGAAGAGAATGGAGTCCATAGAAATGTACCCTGGGAAGGTCTGTGTATAGCTCACACTGAGGAGCATAATTGAGCTCAGCTTTTCACACTGCCCTAATTATATGTATTCAAAGTTCTTGTAGCTTGGAAAAGGTGGACTTCTGAATCAAGGACGTTTTACCAGAAAGGTGGATATTTCATTTGCAGCCACATGGAGTTAAGAATTGTGTATTACCTTTCTGTCATTTTATTCAAAAGGAAGACTTTGTGATCTTCAAAGTAAATTGTACACAAGCTTAGAATAGGCATGCCTTAATCATTTTGATGTTTAAAATATTTAATTTTATTTACATTTGTGTATGTATTTGGGCATGAATTTATGCAGAGGTGAGTGTGACTGCCCACAGAGGACAGAAGAAGTTATATCCCCTGGAGATAGAGTTACAGGTTGTAGTGAGCCATAAAAAAAGGGGTGTGAAGACCAAATGTGGGCCCTCTGGAAGAATCATACATGCTCCTAACTGCTAAACTATCCCTCTAGATCATAATTAATTTTAATGAGAGAATATGTACATTTTGTTAAATAAAATTTATGGCACTAACAGTGATATGTTAAATCTGCTAATTTTCCATTTGTGCTTTTATTCTTTTTTCTTTTTGAGTGTGCTTTTAAAAACACTACAGGCAATTATTGCTAAGATACACTTCAAAACTCTTAACTCTTTAGTATGTGTTTTTCACAATGAATAGGATCTTTCTGTAACATTTCCCTCATTCTTCCAAGAGTAAGCCAGGGCAAGTTAAACTGCTGAATCCGCTCGGTAAGTAGCAAAGCAAAGGTTACTTGAACTAAGACAGTTACTCAACATGGTTGGGGAATGGTGGGTCTTGGGAGGAACAAAGGGGCAGAGAGAGATCTTTGAGCCAGATATATTGCCACAGGAGGTGTACAAGTTACAGAGAACAATCCGGGAACTAGAGACTAGAGTGGGTCTCTGTTCTGCTGAAGGCTTGTTTGTATTAATATATTAATAGGGACCAAAATGCTTTCTTAAAGTAGCTGCGCTCTCTCTCTCTCTCTCTCTCTCTCTCTCTCTCTCTCTCTCTCTCTCTCTCTCTCTCTCTGTGTGTGTGTGTGTGTGTGTGTGTGTATGTGTTAGAGGAAGTTATAGATTTCTTGACAAACAGAAACCCCTGTTACATGTTTTACCAGTAAAGCTGATAATACTATCCCTCTGTTTACCTGGTCAGAGTTCATCATGAGCTGAGCCCAGACTACAACCCAGAAAATTTTAAGTGGGCATGTTACTTTGGGAGCCTGGAAGAGGGGACACTTTCGACTTAATATCAAGGACTTCTTTTTAAAACAAACACAAGTGACAGAGCAGTCCAAGAGGTGAATGGTCAGCCACCCAGCTGAACACTCCTACCTCTAGGCCTTTGGTGCCTGGGCAAAACCCCCGACCCCTCACCACACCTGCCCAGTTTCACTAGATGTCCAGGAGGTAAGCGTCCTGCCCGTAGGCTGCTCCAACCTGCCTCCACCAGCCATAGGACCATGTAGTTTTAAGTCCCAGACTGTTCCCAAAACCACAAATTCCCTGTTATCTCAGAGGATCTCTGACTCACAGATTACAATTGTATAAGCAGACCAGGAGGTGAATAACCAGCTCCCCAGCTGAACAGCCCAGCCTGTAGACCCTTAGTTTCAGGGCAAAATCCCATACCCATCTCAGCTTCACTAAGCAGCCAACAGGCAAGCCTCCTGCACGCAGCCTGCTCCAACACCACTCATCTATCAGACCCGGTAACTTACAAGTCCCAATCCACCCTCTCCCCCACCCATCCTCAGACACCTCAGAGGCTCACTGAGGCACAGACAGTGACTGCACAGAGAAGACAAAGAGCAGCTCCCTAAAACACAGACAGCAATGTCAACTATCTGTTGAAGAGAAGATCCCTAAGACACAGACAGCTATTGCCAAAATCGAACAAAGACGCAAGACACTTAAAGCATCAATAAGAGGAACAATGCAAGAATATATTCAACCACCTAAAAAGCAACAGGGTAACACCAGAGCCCAGTGGTCTTACATAGGAAGACCTGATCATCCTAATGTAGACGAAGTAGAAGAATATGACCTTAATTATAACATTATGATGAAAATAAAGACCCTTAAAAGAATATGAAAAAAAATCCCTTAAAGAACAAGCATGTGATCAGACCAGACTCTCTGAATGTGGCTGACAATGAGGGCTGGCTGAGAAGCCAATGATAATGCTCTAGGTTTTGATTCTACTGCATGTACTGTCTTTGTGGGAGCTTAGTCTGTTTGAATGCACACCTTCCTAGACCTGGATGGAGGGAGGAGGGCCTTGGACTTCCCACAGGGCAGGGTACCCTGACTGCTCTTAGGACTAGAGAGCGAGGGGGAGACAGATTGGGGAGAGGGGGAGGGAAATGGGAGGAGGGGAGGAGGTGGAAATTTTTAATAAATACATAAATTTTAAAAATTGAGGAAAAGACAAATGAAAATATGGAATAAATCAATTAATCTCTTCAAGAAACCCAAGAACTGAAGAAAATTGTGAACAAACTGGAGAAGCAAACAGTTCAAACAATTCAAGACTTGAACACTGAAATAGAAGTAATAAAGAAAACAAAAACTGAGGGATTTCTCAAAATGGAAATTCTGGGTAAAGACTTAAACAAGAAAGAAAATTACAGACCAATCTCACTCATGAACATTGATGCAAATATACTTAATAAAACACTTGCAAACCAAATTCAAGAACACAACAACAACAACAAAATCCACCATGATCAAATCAGTTTCATTCCAGAAATGCAGGGAATGTTCAACATTTGAAAATCTATCCATGTAATCCATTATATAAATAATCTGAAAGAACAAAAAGTATGAACATCTCATTAGATACTGAAAAAGCATTTGATAAAATCCAACACCACTTCATGATAAATGTCTTCTTGGAGACATTAGGGATACAAGGAACATACCTCAACATAATAAAGACAATATTCAGCAAGGCAACAGTCAAAATCAAATTAAATGGAGAGAAACTCAAAGTGATTCCTCTAAAATCAGGAACAAGACAAGGCTGTCCATTCTCTCCATATCTATTCAACATAGTCCTTGAAGTTCTAGTTAAAACAGTAAGACAACTAAAGGAGATCAAAGGGATATAATTTGGAAAGGAAGAAGTCAAACTTGCCTTATTTTCAGATGACATGATAGTATACATAAGTGACCCCAAGAATCCTACAGGGAACTCCTGCAGAAGATAAACACCCACAGTAATGTGGTAATGTGGCAGGATACAAGACCAACTCAAAAAAGAAAGATATCAGTAACCCTTCTATATACAAATAATTAAGAAATGAGAAAGAAATCAGAAAAACATTACCCTTCACAATAGCCAGAAAAAAAATATCTTAGGCTAACAATAAACAAAGAGTGAAAGACCTATTCAACAAGAACTTTAAGTCTATGAAGAAGATAACAGAAAATAGATCTCCCGTGTTCTTGGATAGATAGGATCAACAAAATAAAAATGGCAATCCTACCAAAAATAGTCTACAGATTCAATGCAATCCCCATAAAAATCCCCAAAAATTTCTTCAAAGACCTTTTAAGAATAGTAAACTTCACATGGAAAACCAAATATCCCAGTATAACCAAAGCAATCCTGTATAATAAAGGAACTTCTGGAGACATCACCATCTCTGACATCAAACTCTATTATAAAGCAACAGTAATGAAAAAGGCTTTGTATTGGCATAAAAGTCAGAGACTTGTATATTAATCCACACACCTAGGAACAACTGATATTTCTTTACAAAGAAGCTTAAATTATACAATAAAAAAGAAAACATCTTCAACAAATGTTGTTGGCATAACTGAATCTCAAAATGTAGAATAAAAAGACATCCTTATCCATTTCTATGCACAAAACTCAAGTCCAAATTGATTGAAGACCTCAATTAAATCAGCCACACTGTACCCCATGAAGAGAAAGGGAAAATGGCAAAGGTGATCACTTCCAAAATATAACACCAATAGCACAGACACTGTGATCTTCTGAAACTGAGAAGCTTCTCTAAAGTTCACAGTAAGTAAGACAAAATGGCAGCCTATTGAATGGCAAAAGATCTTCATCAGACAGAGGACTGATCTCCGAAATATATAAATAAATTAGACATAGAAATTCCAAATAACCCAATTTAAAAATGGGGTGCAAATCTAAACAGAGAATTCTCAACAGAAGAATCTCAAATTCCTGAAAGACACTAAAGGAAATGTTCAACATTCTTAGTCATCAGGGCAAAGCAAATTAAAACAATTATGAGATACCATTATACCAATCAGAATAGCTAAGATCAAAAACACCAATGATGGCTTATACTGGAGAGGATGTAGAGTAAGCGGAACACTCTTCCATCATTGATGGGAATTCAAACTTGTATAATCACTCTAGAAATCAGTACAGCAGTACTGAAAATTGGGAATCAGCCTACTTCAAACCTAGCAATAACACTCTTGGGCATATACGCAAAGAATGCTTAACCATGCTACAAGGACATTTGTTCAACTCTTTCATAACAGCATTATTTGTAATAGCCAGAACCTGGAAACAACTTAGATGTCTCTCAACTGAAAAATGGATAAAGAAAATGTGGTACATTTACACAATGGAGTACAACTCAGAGGTAAAAAAGAATAACATCTTGAAATTTGCATGCAAATGAATAGAGCCCGAAAAAAATAGCCTGAGAGAGGTATCTCAGACCCAGAAAGATAAGCATAGTATATATTCACTCATAAGTCCATACTAGCTGTAAGCAAAGAATAATAACCCTATAGTCCATGAGTAGCTAAGTAATAATGTGAATCCCAAGAGAAACACATATAGATCCCCATGGGAAAGAGAAATAGACAAGATCTTCTGAATAAATTGGGAGCATGGCAGTGTGGGGAGGAGAACTTGAGGGAATGTAATAGTCAAGCTGTGGGAAGGACAGAAGCGGTGAACAAGGAAAGAAATATTTATTGAGAGAGCTATTATGGGGCTAGCAAGAAACCTGGCACCAGAGAAATTCCCAGGAATCCACAAGGATGATCCTAGCTAAGACCCTAAGCCATTGTGGAGTGGGGACTGAACTGGCCTTGCCCTGGAATAAGATTGATGTCTTTGTTGACTTCCCACGGAAAACCTCATCCTCTCTGAGGAGTAGATGGAATGGTGTGGGGGGGGGAGTGGAGGCGACAGATAGCGGGGAGAGAGTGGGAACTATCATTGGTACGCAAAATTAGGAAAAGTAATTTTTTAAAAAAATAATAAATTAATTAAAAACAAATACAACTACAACAAAATACATTCTTTAGTGAACACTATTTAGACATCTGTCATATTCATCCACAGTTTGAATCCATACTAAATTGCCTTCTTCTAAGGCCAAGTTGGGCTAAAGTTCTAGTGGTGGAATTAAAGGCGAGTCTACGAAAACATTCTTATCTCAAAGAGACCATGGAACGTTAGAGCTGGTCCATGATTACTGGAAAGTAATTGATTACAGTAAGGAAATATTCATCTGAAAATTACAGTCTGGTATAAATAAATACTTTCAGCTTTTCTTTCTATCTTGCCTACTAGAATTGACCCTACAGAAGCATCCCAAAGTCAGACTTTTGTATTACTTACAGAGGAATAATGTGGCAATAGTTTGATTGGACACTTACTTTTACCCCACTTTCTGCCTCATTCGCATTTGCCCTACCCTACTTGCTTATTAGGATTTATTGTATGTAAATATTATATTACAATTTGCAGACTGTTTAATTTCCTCTGGTTTCACATGGTCTGGTTTAGACTACACTTTCATGACTTATCAGTTTTGTGTTAGAAGATATGTTACTTCTTTGAAGTGATTTTTGCGTGTGTGTGGGAGGGGGTTCAAAATAGGGTTTCTCTGTATCTTAAGAGCCTGTCCTAGAACTAGCTCTTGTAGACCAGTATGGCCTCATAGAGATACACCTGCCTCTGCCTCCTGAGTACTGGGATTAAAGACATGTGCCACCACCACCCGGCTGAAGTGATTTTAATACAAAGTTTGTGCTATAGACTTATGTGTTTGAGCACCTGGTCCCAGCTTATGGTGCTGTTGTGGAAGGTTATGGAACATTTAGTGGGTAATGGATCAATAGAGAAAGTGGATCTCTTGGTCCTGGTCTTACGGTTTTATAGCTAGGTCATACTTCCCAAGTACTCTCTGATTCCTGAGTGCTTTTGTAATTTGACTAGTCATTTAACAGTCCTGCCACCATTATTTTGCCCACTTTGAGGGACTTCTTAAACTATTAACTAAACAAGGCACTCACCTCTTGAATTTGCTTTTGTATGAGAATTTGTCATAGCAATAAAAAAGTGACTAATATATTCTCTACCTTCAACCACCCCGTGTGTGTGTGTGTGTGTGTGTGTGTGTGTGAGAGAGAGAGAGAGAGAGAGAGAGAGAGAGAGAGAGAGAGAAGAGAGAAAGAGAGAGAGAATTATTTCCAAAAAGAAGCATGCAAATAACATATCCCAAATGAGACAAATCCTAAGTGGAATCCCTGAATATATAAAAGTATAAACTTGATACCTTCATGCAATTTGATAGATTAAAACAAACAAGACTATGAAGTATTTATTATTTTGATGTTTTAAAGAACAAATATTTTCTATTTCAAGTTAAATTCTGACATGAATTGACTGAAGCCAGAGAAAATTACTGTTTTGATAACAAAAATTGCAATTCATGGGTAATTCTGGCTTCAAGTATTATTTGACTCAAGTGTCCATCTATCAATTCTGCTTCGTCTATACAATTTTCAGATTATATTTATAGCCATAGAAAAGAAATAATCTAATAAGCCCCAGCCTTATATTGATACAGTCTAATCAGCAGGTAGCTTGTGGTTGGCTGAAATTTGATTATGACTGGCAGGGAATTTGATGCTCTGTTATCATCTAATAACTGACACTAGCCAAAGGTTTGTTCAGGCTAAAATAGGATAAGCAATACTTGCTTATATATCGGAATATATGGGCTGAGTGTTATGAAGTTCAGCTGTAGTATGCTTGTTTACAAGACAATGTGTTGGATTCTCAAGTCCTAAAAAAGTTTACATCTTCAGATATAAGTGTAGTTCTTTCTCCTTCTGAAGGAAGTTTCTCTTTAGAGCAGACAAAGATCATAACGCAAAACCACAAATGGTCAAAATGCAGGGAACTGACTGTGTGCTGCCCAGTCCCAGTGGGTAGAACAACAGCAAAATTCTTGCACACAATATTCAGGGTACACTAAGAATGGGAGAGAGGATGATTGAAAGAGCCAGGGTACCAGGAAGTATGTTGTAACAGTGTGTCTCCTAGAAATGTCAAGGCAGCTACACCCCTTATACCTCAGCAGTATGGCTTCCTAAAGAAATCTTGGAACTCCAACAGAAATTTTAATGTAAAAAGGGGAACTGCCACGTGTCAGGAGTGTTTTTCTTGAGCTATTGTGGGCCATGACACAATTACAGCTTATAGCAATTGATAATTCAGATGCCAAGCCACCAGAGAAATTATTCTTAGATAGAGGAACCCTGCCAGGTAGGGCATCCAGGGACACTGACTTCGAAAACTGTTGCTTTCATCCATAATTTCACCTGTCAATAACAGCTGTGATATCCCCTCATTGCCATGCATTTTCAAATAACGGCTATATGAAATCTCATGATTGTGGGCAGTCAGAAAGATGACTTTTTTTTTCAAGACAGGGTTGCTCTAGAACTTTGAAGCCTGTGCGGAAACTAGCTCTTGTAGACCAGGCAGGCCTCGAAATCACAGAGATCTGCCTGCCTCTGCCTCCCAAGTGTTAAGATTAAGGCATGCATCACCACTGTCCAGCAAAAGATGACTTTTCATTGAGCTAAATAATTTTGATATGTAGAAAATATACAAGGACAGGCTTCATAACTAGGTGCATTTGTCCCATGACAACTACAGACACTTAGAAGCCTGCCTTGTTCCTTTTGGCAAGACTAACTGCACTTAGTTAACTCACTTTTACCTCAGAACAAGTACAAGCCAGGCTAAAGGCGTTTTGTAAGTAGATCATAAGTTTAAAACTTTACAGCTATGGAAAAGGTCAGAGTCACAGATGTCTAACCAAGGTTGCTACAAAAAGCAGCCTAAGACTATCAGGCCAAATCTTTGCTTGTCAGTCTGCAGACAATAGGCCTATATCTCAAAGTTTGTCCCAGGGCACTGTGCCCCTGCCCCCACCATCTGGTCACTCTCCTTATTCCTCTGGATCCTTGGAACCTTTGTTGCCATGGCAATGGCTCAGCTCCTTATCATTTTATCTAGGAATGATGAAATGCTTTTGACCAGTAAGAGGTAACTCTTGTAATTTTTTTTTTATAACCCTTCAAGATTCCTGTGAGAAGACTTTTTAGGTTAGAAGAAAAGAAGGTAGGAAGAAATTAAATTTGGACAGGAGAAATAGAACAGAAAATGAACAATAAAGAAGAGACTTATTTGGAAAAGAATTTAGAATAAGAATTTGTTTGTCTACCCTCAGACACAAAAGGAAAAAAAGTCTTTTTTGCTTGCTATTACATGCAATGTGAACCCTGAAGAGAACTCGGGGATGGACCTCACAGGCTCACACTCGTCACTCGTCACTCGTCACTGTCACAAGGAACTGTAGTCAGCTGATAACTACAGATGAGAGGGCAGAATTAATCTTGCTTAGAAATGAGTCCTCTAACTGGTTATAGAGTACTAGGCGGTCTTGTCAAGAAGTCATATACTTACAAACAATACTGAAGAGAATAAGCAGATTATGTTTCTATATTGTTGCATATGTGTGTATGAAAAACAAAAACATTATTTAAGTTGAAACTTTAAAACTTTACCAAAAAAGTTAACATTCTTTAGGATTAGTAAGAGAATGAGTTGTTCTTAGCATAAGTGCAGCACCAAAGAGAAAGATGTAAATAGTAGATGACATTACTAGGCAAAAATCAGACGTTTAACAAGTTAGGTCATAGAGGGCAAAGGGCAACATTGAGTGAGATAATCAATCCACAGGAACATTTTCTAGCAATACTATAGTGTGCTGATATTTCTTAGAGGATTAATATTTGGGTAAGAGGAAGTCTACTTTGCGAAGATAATATCGGCATGATAAGGGAATAGAAATACAAATCTGATTATTTAATACAAGTTCTATCAATTATTCAAGAAGTAAACAATTGCAGCGAGAAGTAAACCAGTGTCTAGGTAAGATATGAAAACAATATAACTTAGAAAGAAATAGTCATGAATGCATTTTGAGTTACCTACACCTTCTTCAATGTACCTGATTTGCCCTCACCACACTCATTGAACTTAAGGCCTACTGAACAGATGAAAAATCATGCCTTGTCCTCAAAAACCCTGATATTTCTTCAGAGTGAGAACATTGGTATTGGAAAAGAACATACTACCTGAACTAGAGCAGCACATTTGTTTAATACATTCTACAAGATACCTTTTTCCTCCCTATTTTTTACAAGTGAGACCACACGGTTCATTAGTGATTAGATTTGACAATTACTCTGTTTTCACATACTAACTTTATTTCATTAAAAGAATTCATAGCATATTTTTCTCTTTTAAGTAGAATGATCAAAGTACATACTTCAACAAATTAAGTTCTGCAAAATGGTATATTAAGCAGTTTAATACATTTAATCAAATCAAAATGACCTTGTTCAAGGCAACTTCCTGCTCATTGATGTAGGTTTTTAGACTAATGCTTTGAAGCCATATTTCAAATATGCACATAGATATTCTTCCCTTTCTTCTGTGCCAGTGACAACATTGGAACATGAGAGCAGATATTAGTCAGGAAAGAAGACAGGTGATAGTTTAAGGGCAATTTTATTTTCAAGTCAGTGTTTGGTAGTCATTCTCCTTGAATGCCCTTGACTCACAAGAAAATACCCAGATGTGAACAAAAGAAAGCACATGGGAAAAAACAAATAAGCGCATGAGGTTTCTGAATTATGTCCAAGAGAAAAGCAGTCAGGGACTAGAAAGTATGAGCTAAAGGTAGTGAGCAGGAAAATAGATATTTCTATTTTTTAATACCTAATTTGTAGTCATTTTAGTATAATAGTAAAGTCAGAGGGTACACGGGTTTCCATGATTCCTTTTGTCTCCCCACGAACAGCATCTTCCTCCTGAGTTCTTCAACTGGTAAGCCTACATTACCACATCAGAACATTTAAGACACAATATAAAACATCATGTTCTATCTTAAATTGTACGGTTGTTGTCTGAAACTCTGACTCTGGACAAATGCCACGTTAGTTGTATGTACTATAATAGTTGTCAACACAGTAGGCTCACTGCCAAATCTTCTCTACTCTCAGTTAATTAGATTCATCCCTGCCTCTACCTAACATTTGGAAACTACTGATTTTATACTCTTTTCATAGTTTCCTCTCCAGAACATGATATAGATGCAATCATAAAGTGTTTGTGTAATATATAGAATATTCTGAGTGGATTCTTTAATATAATTTTATACAATTGCTGTTCTTATATATCAGTTTGTAACATTTTAGTCCCGAAAAATCCTATTTTCTGGATATACCACAATGAATTCATTCAGATATTAAAAGACATCTTGGATTTGGCAATTTTCTTATTTGGAATAATGGATGTTTTAATTTGTTTAAAGATACATCTTCTCTTGCATGACAACCAGGCAAGATGGTAAATTAAAAATGCATCTGGAAAGAGGTTATATAGCAAGAAAGCATAAAATAAAACTTCCCTATGCTTATTATTTCCATCTGCTCCTTCATAGAATTCTTACTTCAAAACAAATATGTCATAAGACAAGACACACATGCTTAATTGAATGTATTGGTAGTTTTTTAACTCAACAGAATTATGTACTGATTCTGGCAGCCTCTGTGTGTCAGTAGACCTAAGTTCATGATAAATATTCTACTTGTTGCTAGGTTAGGATGTGCTTTTATTCCCCTGAAGGAGGCAGGGATACCACAGCAATGGCTGGTCACAAGGAGACAATTATTCAGAGTTGTGATAAAAGAAAGAAAGCTAAGTGCAAATTAATGAGGGGAAATTAGACAATTTTATTATAAACTGAGAATGTTTATATTGGGCACACAATTTTGCCAAGGGCCCTGAGAGCCCATGATGGAGTCCTAGAAATTTTATCAAGCAGAATAATTCTGTAAATGACAAGTATGTACTCCCAACCACCAAGTCACCTCTTCAGCCCATACGTAATATATATCTTGGGGAAATCAGTATATTATTTCCTCCTTCCAACTCTGACTACCTCACCCAACAGATCTCCCATGTTCTTTTAAAATCCATGTCTTAGATTTTTATTATAACTCACTCAGTGCAGTAAGTCCTACTGATATAGACATGGTTACAGTGTCATTTGCTAAGGAGTAGAGAATCTACCAAGGGTTGACACTTGAGTGAGATAAGTGGTTCACTCAGCAAACTGTCATCAATTACCATCAGCTTTGTAGCTACGATAATGACTCCCTTAAATTCCTC
>NC_022030.1:29798456-29808085 GCF_000317375.1 Microtus ochrogaster
AAAAAAAACAAAGTTATAGCACAGTTTAGGTGATTACAATGCATATACTTTAAAATATGCCAATGGAACTAAATAAATAACATTCATAGAATGTGCAAAATGGAGAAAATAAAAACATATTTGGCTTGTTTCAAAATATATTATCAAAATAAACTCAGGCTTAGTCCACTGTAATATTGTCATGGAAAGTTTGATATTCTTATCATTTTATGTTTTTCATGCTCCATTTTCATTTGCCTGTAGGTTTAATATAAATGGTTCAAATCTATTAGTCTTCTGTATATGTTTTTCAGTCAGTATAGATTTTTTGTTTCATTTGTAAGGATGTAAAAAGCAACATCCTTTTAATATTTTATTCTTTGCTTGCTCTGTTCTGGAAGTAGGGCAAGAAAGACAACAATGCTAATATTCACTAGATCTATATCTGTTCAATTTTAATCCTTAATATTGAAAAGTCACTGCTGGAACTTATGTAACATTATTTGATCAGTAATGTCTCCCAGGCCTGACTAATACCTTCTATAAAATGTCCTTGTAGGTATAGTGTCCATCATCCATTTTAGGTTTAAACGCTATGGTCACCCAGGTGAAATGCTTTGATAATTTCTTAAACGCAGTCTGCTTTCCAAAGAAAGTAGAAACAACAGAAAATGTATGAAACATACAAATGTAACATATAAATGGAACAAACTAAGAAACAAAAGCAAGCTCCAGGATTACTTTGATTTTGAAAGACCAAGTAGTACGTGGTAAAAACTTTCTGTTTACTATAAAGCTATAATCATCTGAATTGTAGTTTTTCAATAGAGCCTGGAGACTATTACTGTAAATGGTGACATAAAATATATTTTTATAGATAATTAGGAAGCCTGTCCCATAAGTCATTATCTCATGCTTTAATTTTATTATGCATATGTATATGCTAGATTTGAATATCCAAACATTATTATATGCATATTCTTTTCTGTTTGACTCAATGTTTTGTTTTTAGGGCCAGATAGTTTCATCACTGTTTTTGGAGAAAGAAACATGCAAGACAAATCTTCATTAAGACAATCTGAAAAAATAAAAATTATTTCAAATGGTACAAAAAAGAACCACATTTGAAATAAAAAATATGTGCAATAAATTTTAAGATACTGAGATTTGCCTTTGTATCCTTTGTATCTGTATGGTGTAAACTCCATCTTTCCTCTTGTGCATTGCAAATTATTTTGAAGATTGACTCAGTCTGGGCCACTTTAGATAAGGTATCTTCCTTTTCAAGAGTTTACATCATGAAATGATTACTTTTTTCTTTTCATTTTTTATCACTTCTTTTTACTTATGTCTTATGTACAAATTACTGTGGGGCTTTAGAAATCTTCATATCTATGTGACCTAATTTATGTTCTTCTCACTTTGCAGTAAGAATGACAAGACAGAGTAACCTCTGCCTCTTACTGAGATTATAATTTAATAAACTATGTCTTCTTGGATAATATGGTTTGCCTTATGTTATACCTCTGCCCAAACTGCTCTTTTAAAATGCATCAACTACATATAGAAAAACACAAAACCCTGGATAGCCAAAACAATCCTGTACAATAAAGGAACCTTTGGAGGCATCATCATCACCATCCCTGACATCAAGCTCTATTATAGAGCTATAATAATGAAAACAGCTTGGTATTGGCATAAAAACAGACATTCTCACTAATAGAATTAAAATGAAGACTCAGATATTAATCCACACACACACATAAGCAACTGATTTGTAACAAAAAAGTTAAAATTATGCAATAGGAAAAGGAAAGCAAATTTCTCCATTTACATAAAATAATTTTTCATTTACTCTTTAAGACTCTGGATCATAAATCTATATGTAAGGTTATTTTCTTCTGCTTCTTCTGGTTTAGGATGTTCAAGTCTTCCTGTTATAGGACCACTAGGTTCTGGTGTTGAAATATTGTTAGATTGTTGAACATATTCTTGCACTGGCACTTACATATCTTTCCTACAATTGTTGCAAACAGTATCTTTTCCTCTTGGTTCAATACTTGCAGTTGGTGTCTGTGTCTTAGGGATCCTTTCTTGGGTGGATCACTGCACTTGCTGTCTTTGTCCCAAGGATTTGCTGGGGTCTTTAGGGATGGGAGGGTTTGGTGGTGGATTGAAACTTGAAGATTATTGGGTCTTATTAGGGATGTTGAAGCAGGATTCCTGCAGAATGCCTGCCCATTGGCTGGCTCATGCAAGTGGAGGAGGGGTCCAGGCTTTTCCCAGGTACTAGGACCTAGAAACTGGACTGTCTAGTTGGGTGAACCGGTAGTCATCTCTTGATATACTCTGTGCAGTGGGAGTCTGATTCTAGGAGAGCTGTTGAGGTTGTGGGGGATGGAGGAATTTGTGGGCAGTGTGGGAGGTGTAGATTACAGGCTCCTCTGGGGGTGTTTTGGAGCAGCCTACCTGCAGGAGTCTTGCCTGCTGGTTGGCTAGTATAGCTGATGTAAGTACGATAGGAGCCCAGGGTTTATCCCCAGGTCCTAGGACCTAGAGACTGGGCTGTCCAGCTGGAGGGGGCACTCACCTCATCATCCAATCTGTGCAGTCTCAATCTGTGTCTAGGAGAGTCACATTTGGCCTGCTCTGTGCAGTCTGTCGAGAGAGCTTTCTTTCTCTAATTTCTGCTCTTTTACTCTAGAGTATCCCAACTATCACAACTGCCAACTGTCATGAGACATTTTATGCTTTCCACTTGAGTTTTCTTTCTGTCTTTTAGTTTATTGAACATGGCTGAAAGCTATAAAAGTGTTTGGCTTTAATTTCGAGATGGCTTCTCCCTGTGAAAATGACCCCGATCACTGTCATTTCTCACTTGGTTCCCGGAGCTTGAAGATTTCTTTAATAGAATAGAAACTGTGATATGTTGTCACACTGGTCTCTATATTTTGTATTTTTGTAAGTTGTTTAAATCCATTAAAAACATATGGAAACAAAGTATTCTCGAAGAAGCATGGAATTAGTAGTTTAAGGCCGAGACCCCTGAAAGGAAATTGTCACATGACACAGTTTGCGACTTCTGAAAGTAGAAACCATTGTATGACTTTTGACGTTACTTGAGCAGGAAAATAAGAATATCCTTTCACACTATCCGTTCTTAAAAACTGGCATGAAAATATAGAAGATAAATGGATACGTAGAAGAGTTAAATTTCTATAGATAACCTTTAAATTGGAGACATGTTTTGAGCCAAAAAGAGGAATCTGTAGAAGTAAGGACAACTGATACGAGAAAATAATCTACAAAATGAGGAAAACTAATTGTCTAATGACAAGAATATATAAAAATCTTACATACCTTTAATCTTCTTGCTGACATATATGCTCAATATATAGTTGATAAAAAAACAAGTCATTCTACTCAGAGCTACCACACAGATTTGCTTATTTCTCCCCATGCACAGACTCAAGGCCAAATGGATTAAAGACCTCAGTATAAATCCAAACATACTAAATCTGAAAGAAGAGAAAATAGGCAGTAGCCTTCAATGCATGAACACAGGAAATCATTTCCTAAATGTAACACCAGTTTCAAAGACACTGAGAGCAACAAGAACTAAATGAGACCTTCTGAAACTGAGGAACATCTATAAAGCAAAGAACAGAGTCAATAAGACAAAAAGGCAGCTTACTGATTAGGAAAATATCTTCACCAATCCCACATCAGACAGAAGACTGATCTCCAAAATATATAAAGAACTCAATAAATTTGGCATAAAAATTCCAAATAAACCAATTAAAAATGGAGTACAGAACTAAACAGAGAATTCTTAACAGAAGAATCTCAATGGCCAAAAGAAATTTAAGGGAATGTTCAACATCTTCAGCCATCAGGGAAATGCAAAAAAAAAAAAAAATGACTCTGAGATAACATCCTACACCAGTCCGAATGGCTAAGATAAAAAACACTAATGATAGCTTATGCAGGAGAATATTTTGAGTAAGGGGAACATTTATCCATTTCTGGTAGGAATACAAACCTGGAAATCAATATGGCAGTTTCTCAAAAAAAAAAAAAAAATGGAAATCTCCACTACCTCAGGATCCAGCAATACCACTCTTGGGTAAAAGATGTTCATTCAGCTACGTTCATAGCAGCATTATTTATAATAGCCAGAACCTGGAAACAACCGAGGTGCCCTCAACTGAAGAATGGATAAAGAAAATGTGACATATATTCACGTTAGATTACTACTTATCAGTAAAAGACAATGATTTCTTGAAATTTACCTGCAAATGGATAGAACTCGAAAAAAAAAAATCTGGAGTGAAGTAACCCAGACCCAAAATGATGAATATGGCATATACTCACTCATAAGTGGGTACTGGCTAAAAACAAAGGACATTAAGACTATAGTTCATGATCCTAGAGAAGCTAAGTAACAAGGTGAACCCAAAGAACAACATATATAGATCCACCTTGAAAGTAACACATATATTGCATTTAGGGATGAGAACTCCACATACTCTTATTATTTGTGATTTTTTGGTTATCTCTGCATTTATAACAATACTTAATAGTCACAATTGCTCAATGAATATATAAAATTATTCATTAAAATACATATTTTATTATATATAAAATATGATTATTGCATTAGTATATTTTCTATACTTTACAGACAGCATCAGAGATATATCAATTGACAGTCTATTCTTTCAATCAATTGAAACTAATTAATCACTACAGAAGAAACAAATATATGAGAAAAAGGTAATTGTAGAAATAGGTCGGTTGGAATTAATGTGACATTTGTGCTATCTCTTAAAAAATGACCACTAAAAAGCAAATATCTGAATAAAAATATATGGACACCCAAGTTGAAAATATTGATTACACCCAAATAGCAAAATAACCAAAGCTTACAGAATTTGAGCACTCTTTCAAAACTTTTATAGAAAAATGATCTATTCTTTTAAAAAAATTAGTAATCTGTCATTCTTTCTAATACTGTCTTAGTTAGGGTTTGTATTGCAGTGATAAAACACCATGATCAAACCCAACTTGGGGTGAAAGGATTTGTTTCAGCTTATAGTTTATAGTCCATTATTAAACAAAGTCAGAAACTCAAGCCAGGTACTGAAGAAAAGAACATGGAGAAACCTTGTTTTCTGGCTTGCTCACATATGCCTTGTTCAAACTGATTTCCTATGTAACCTAAAACTAATGGCAGAGATGACACCACCATATTACTATGCCATCCCACATCAATAATTAATCAATATAATACTTCATACAGTTGCCAGTTGGGCATCCTGGCAAAAATTTGCTTGCTCAACAATACTTATACTTACCATTTTTAACATTAAAAAATTTCAATGTATGCTTCAATTTTAACTCTTTTGGTGATTAAATGTCATTTGGAAATTAAAATTAGTATGTTTAAAATTTTTCATTTCACTCAAATATTTAATATATGCCAATATTTTTTTTACTCCTAAATATGTTGTTTTGGCCAAGGAGGCTTTACACTCAAGGGCTGGTGTGAAAACAAGTCAGTAAAGATTCCTGGCTCGATGTGATGCAGTTATGAGAAGACTTCCAGAAAACGTCTAACATACTTTGACTAATGTTCAGTCTGAGAGTCAGTTTTTCCCAATTGACAGCAAATCTGCCTTACTAAGGCGAAGTCCTCTTTAGAGTGCTCTGAAGATAATGGAAAAGAAAGCCATATATTTACCATGCCAAAATAGAATATTATGTAATAACACTCATTTTGAAGTATTGCCAAGGCTTTTATGAGAAAAAATGAAAATATTGTGTTGGTATGAATAAGAAACAGTGATTCTCTACAGCAAAAAAAATGAACGATAGAGTTATTTATTACCATGGCCAGAAAATGTATACTGACTAGTATTCTCATATAATTCATAGCAAGACAGGACATTGAATTGTCTTGCCAAATGAGAGAACACTTTAATTTTAAAACAAATTGTACTTTAAGAGCTGGTAGAGTCTCTATAGATCATTGGTCAAAATACTAATCATTATGATTGATTTTTAAAAGCTAAAAACGTGTTCTCTTTTCTTACTGCTTTTGAAAGTTTTTTTTTTCTTTAGCTTTGTTCTTTTGATGGTAATCTGAGGAATGTAAAGGTGAGATTCTTGGATAACACTGGTTTCTTAATGTTAGAGATGCGTGGTGTGAGCTGCTTATGTTATGGAAAAAGTAACTTTGACATATCACTTCAGCAAGGTTTCTACATGAAAATTATGGTGTTCATGGAGATATTTTAATCATTCCTTTTACCTGAATAATGTAATGGGAGCTATTAGCAGAAATAGTTCACTGAACAGCCTCAGTGGGATTTCAATAAGCTTGAATCAGCAAAGCGTGATTTAACATAACAAAGAATTGCTAATGTAGACCAGTTATCATTTTACTTTTTCCTTTCCATAAGAATGCTGCAATGAGTTATTCTAGTATAAACATCTTTCAGCTGTTTTTTTTTGATATTAGGCAGTAATCAGTGACAAAAATAAAACATTAAAAATAATTGAATTGAACTGAATTATAAACTTGAAGTGCTGCCTGCAATGACTTGTTTAGCCACATTTTTTATCTTAAAATATTAAAAGAAAACACGAGTTTCTTATTTCTTTCTAAAAACAGGCAAAATTCCAGGAAAAAAATATCCCCCTAAACTGAAAGCTAAAACAGACAAACAAAACTAACAAAAGGTAATCACTAAGGAAAAATAAAGCAAAACAAAACTAAAAGAACATCGAAAGAACCATTTTGTGTTTGCTAACAAGTCTTGAGCATGAGGCCTGCCCTGGAATGTGACTGATATTCCCAGTGATTTCCCATTGAGGAACCGATTTTCTCTCTCCCAATATATATTACAGAGAGGTAACTGGTTAAGGACCTTGCGTCTTCCCCTTCTCAGGAATAGCACTGGAGCGTTGGCTAAGAACTTACATCTTATCTACAAGAATAAGCAAAGGAACAGAGAAAACTAACTGAAAAAGGCATGCTGGTTTTGCAACCTCAAAACACACCACAGAAAACATCTCCTCCAGCAAAGCCATACCACCTAATCCCATAATGCTTCATCAAGTAGAGACCAAGCAGTCAAATATATGAGACTGTGGGATGGGAATCAGTCTTGTTCAAATCTTCAGAAAGACCATCTATTTGCGACTTCTATGAATATTTTAGAAATAATAAATTGTGCTCTAGTGTTTTGAATAAAATGTATGTTTCTATGTGTTCTGGTATTGGAAAGCCAGGTGTCCATTAGATGGCACTTTGTGGAAGGCTATAGAACTTTAAGGAAGTGCAGTATTACTGGAAGAAGTATATCATTAGGGTTGGATTTGAGGGATTGCAGACTCATCAAGTTTCCAGTCTGGTCTATGCTTCTTGTTTAAAGTTGAGGATATAATCTCTCAGTTTCCTGTTAACACTGCCTGTTGAATAACTTCAGTATTATTACCAGTCCCACAGTAACCATAGCTCAGTTAAACTCTTGCAATAATTTTCTTCTTGTATGGTATTTCATTACAGTAACAAAAGTAACTCATACAGAGGTTTACACCTCTGTAAGTAGGTTATCGCTGTGTGGAACCTGAGCATGTTCTTTCTTGGATAATTCTTAGATATTCAGAGTAAAGAAAAACAACTGAAAACTCTAAATAAAGCTAAGTGAGGACATCTAGATGAGAGTGACATTGTGAATAATGCAGACTGTGGAAGCAAAGAATTTAACAACTGGGTTAGAGGTCATTCATGTGATATTTGGGCAAATGCTCTCTCTTCATGTGTTACATTGAAAAGCAATTGACTACTTTTTAGGTGAAAGAAATTTCAAAACAATGTAATGTGAGTTTGTGGCTTATTATTATTATTATTTGGTTATTTAAGATATGGATTCTCTGTAGCTTTGGAGCCTGTCCTGGAATTTTGTAGACCAGGCTGGCCTCAAACTCAAAGAGATTTGCCTGCATCTGCCTCCTGAGTGCTGGGATTAAAGGAGTACAACACGAATATCCATCTTGATTATTCTTGATAACTCTCACTCAGAGCTAAACTTTAAAAAAATAGTAGTGGAAAACAAAAATTTTAAAGTGCACAATTTTGAGCAAAAAGAAGACTACAAAAAAACTTTATCTTGAAACCAAGGTTTGTGCTTTAAGAGAGGCCATAACTGTTGAGGAGATTAAGTTCATTAAAGAGGGTCCTCTTGACCTCAATTTGTTCCAAATCTACTACTTCACAAAAATGCACAAGCAATTATACTTTAATTGTCATTGTTTTCTGTGCATGTTGTTAAAGATTAAAAGTGAATTTATTGACAAACAAAAGTGAAAGAATCTTGTAAAGATGTATTATGACTATCTTATGAACATAAAAATTCTCAATCATTTTTTGGGGGACTCTTAATAACTGCAATGCACATACATGTGTAAACATATGTAGATGCTACTGAGTTAATGCAAAGAAACCACCACTTCAAAGGTATATTTGCACTTCTTTTTCTTTGAAAAATACTACGTGATTTTTTTGATGGTGGATATTCTAAGACAAGTATAATTCTAATTTTCTTTCAGTAAAATAATATTATGGAATCACATTAACTAGTGTTCAATAGAAGAAACAGTGAAAAACATTGAGTACACAATCAAAGAAGTTTTATTCAGCCAGAGTAAATGAAATTCTGTCATTTGCAAGGAAAAGGGTACAACTGGAAATATTAATATTGACAGAAATAAGGCAGATGCCTAAAAACAGGTATTCTGTATTTTTCTCAAATGAGTATACTGGATTTCAAGAGATAAATGAAAAAACATATATATACATGCAATTTTATATATAATATATATTTGTATATATGTATATATGTGTGTGTGTCTATATGAGAATGTTGAAACAAGACTTTCTAGAAAAGAGAAGAGGACTAAAAGGATTTTCCTTTGAAGTGTGATAAACATGGAGAAAGTATATATGTTATCCTTGAATAAAAACATGGGTGAAATACATTGCTATATACAATGAATAAAAACCAATACTTTTTAAGTGAAAAAAAAAATGGAAGTGGAAGAGTATGATCATTCAGTAGAGTTCTTGGTCAGCAAGTATGAGGGAGGGCATTCCTATTTCTCAGCAACCACATCATCATCTGATAATGGTCCCATGCACCTGCTGTCTTAGTGCTGGGGAAGCAAAGACAGGTAAACAGAAAAACAGTGATTCATAGGAAAGAACTCACCAATACAGGTGGAAGCAATAACTATAGAGCAGCAGACACTGGCAATAGAGAAAACTTTCTAGCAATGCTGAAGCACTGATTTTACTGACACTCTGTACTACTGAAATTAAAGTTGACATGACAAGACAAAATCATATTCAATTTCTTTCCATATATATAAAGCAACTGGGCAGCCGTGGTGTACATCTTTAATCACAGAACTTCAGAGCAGAAGCAGGCAGATCTTGGAGTTCAAGGCCAGTCTGGTCTACAGAGCTAGTTTCAGGTCAGACACGGCTACACAGAGAAACCCTAACTCAAAAAAATAAAACAAAACTACACACATACAAATACCACAAGTCTTGGCTACCATTTTTTTCTTGTAAGCAATTTTAA
>NC_022030.1:29808185-29819390 GCF_000317375.1 Microtus ochrogaster
GTATATAAAAATGTAGAGACATATCATTACAATTTTAAAATACATTTCTATAATAACATCAGAGTTTTAAAATGTATCTGATTTCTAGTTTCATCAACTATTTTTGGTACTCTTAACAAATTTATTTTAGATGATACATAGTTAAGTTTGTAGTACAGAGAATGAATTTATACTTCAAAAGCTAAAATCAATTAGTCTTCTCATATTTGTGTATAATACTTATATATTGACATAAGTTGTCCAGATTTTAAGATTTTATCAATGAATAAATAATTTTTGTATAATTTTCCATTATATCATGTAATTTAATTGTATCATAGTGGTGAGAATAGTAGTCATCTAACATTATTGTCTATACACATATAGAATTTTATACAACAACAATTTCTTCAAAAACAGTGAATAAGAATGGTGAAATGATATTGTCTCCAACTTTAATATTAAACTCAATTTTATAATAAGATAACAATAAAAATAATAAATTAAGAAAATTATGATCTTATGCGCCTTAATATTTATTAATAACTGATCATAATTATTTATCTTGAAAACAGTATTTTTTTTTACTGTTTTTATAGAGATACAGATTTTTCTTTGCTCTTCTTCCTTCCTCCCCTCTCCTCTCTTAGTTGGGAAGTCCTTCTGTATATGTGTTGCTTTTATGGGTTAATAAATAAAGAACTTCTTTTGGTCAATGGCTTAACAGAATATAGCCAGGCTGGAAAAGATATATACAGAGAATAGACAGATTCACGGAGATGCAATGGAGCCACCAGAGGATAAAGATGTGAACCGCCAGCTGGAATATTGCCGGGTTAGGCCAGGAGCCCCATAGTAAAATATAAAATAATGGAAATGGATTTACCAAAGATATGAGAGCTAGCTATCAAAATGCTTAAGCGATTAGCCAAGCAGTAATTTAAATAATATAGTTTCTGAGTGATTATTCTGGAGTCTGGGCAGCCAGGAAACTAACAAGCATCCTCCTCCAACACCCTCTCCCCTTCTACTCTCTCTCGTGAACAATATTCTTTATTTAACTCATAATAATGCAAAATTTTAAATTTATAGAAAATACTATAAGTAGCATGCCCATTATTAATGCCTTACACAGACCTTCTATTAATATCTTACACAAAACTGATAAATTTCCATGATTCAATTCAACAACTAATTTCAATAATTTAATAAGAACTTACTTTGTTCAAATTCTTAGTTTTTCAATCTAATGTAACTAATAAAACATCATCTAAAAAATGTTAATAATTTTCTAAATGAATGGATACAATTTTCATTTTAATAAATTGGAAATTTGAGTATAATTAAGGTACTTCTAAGCTAATTTGACTTACAATATCAATTGACTTAAACAGAAAATTTATTTAACCATGACAAACTAATGAGAAGAATATATCAAAATGCCTGAATACTTAGCATTTTTAAATACTGCACTGGGGAAAAGTAAATATTGAGGTGACAAAATACCTATATAACACTCTGGAAATATTTTATAATAAAACTAGACATAAACTAAAACCTCCTTTAGTTTTTTTCCCCTCATTTTTATTAGTTTTTTGATATGTTCCTTTAGCAAATTTTGGTTAATTCACTCCTTCATGCCACTCACCGCAGTACTTTTTCTACTTACCACCCACTAATATTTCTTTTCCCATTGTTGTAAGTTATTTGAGAATTTAATATAATGCATTTGATCATATTCATAGTTTCCCTGAACTTTTCCTATTTTTTAATTCCTATCAAGTAAGTTTATACTATACATTTTCTCTTTGCTATCACGGGTGGTCTCTCCACCAAAGCCATACTGTTAAACTGGCTCTTCCTCTCCTAACAACTACAACCTCTGATAGCTCTTCAACTAGGACTTGACCTAAACATCCCCATTCCTTCTCCATGATGGAAATTTGTCTGAGTCTTGTATATGCTGTCTCAATTGCTGTTAGTTCATATTCACAACTTCTCTGTTATCCATAAACGTTTCCTTGTAGCTATCCACCACCTATAATTTATACATTTTTTCTGCCTCCCTTTCCACCATGATGTCAGTTTTGACTGGCGAGAGAATGTGTTATTGATGTGTATTTTAGGACTGAACATGCATAGTTTTTTTTTGTCTCTACCAGTTGTGAGTCTTTGTGTTAATTTTTATCTACCATAAAAAGAAAGCTCTCTGATAAGAGTTGACTGAAGCAATAAAATATGGGTATGAAGATAAGTCATTAGAAATCTGTTTAATATTATGTCCACTTAGTAGAATATTAACAGTAATTTCTCATGTAGGGCCCATGACAAGCTAGCCACAGGTTCTTGGAATCAACATGGTGGCAGGTATGGGTTTCAACTTGGGGCACAGGTCTGAAATTCAATCTGGAAATGATGTCTACACCTATGGGTGTTAAAGATTAGTGCAAGTATATTGCACGAGTAGGCATGTTTTAAGTTTCTAACAAAAGGATATTAAGAAGCAGCTGGGCAGTGGTGGCCTACTCCTTTAATCCCAGCACTTAGGAAGCAGTGGCAGACGTATCTCTGTGAGTTTGAGGCCATCCTGGTTTATAAGATTTAGTTCCAGGACATTTAGGGCCATTACACGCAGACACTCTGTCTCAAAAAAAGAAAAAAAAATATTAACAGGCATACTTTTCTAGGAAATGTGTTATTCATGTTACCTGACACAGCATTTTGCCAGTACTATTTATAAATCACACCTTAAATTAACACACTTGCTTATTGAATGCTCTAGAACAAAATAGACTTGATTATATCTGATTTCTTAAAGATTTGTATGAGTGTGATCCAAAAGGTTGAGAATTTACATTTACATGGGTAGTTATTTGTACAATTGTATTTCTACATTGATTTTATATATATTCACATATAAATATGTATATATATACATATATATATGTGAATAGAAGTCTTGCAAGTTATAGCAAAGCATCTCTCAGCTCATACTTATTAATGTACAAAATCATTGTTTGTTTGGCTCAGACATCCTTCTGACAAAGGTACTGTACTCCTCCCATTAAGAATTTGATAATACCTAGGAATAGAATGAAAGCCAGCCATCTAGACCCTTGTAATCTAGAATTTGAAGCCAAGCTTTGTGAACAGACCATTGAATTGACATTGCCATTCAATTTCAGGTGGAGGGACATAAGCTATATAGTTTCAGCCTGAAGATTTTTATTTAGCATGTGTTTGGTGTTAGCACTAAAATTCAACACAAGGTCATGTTCTCACATTTTTTTCTCTGTAATAAAAAAGTTCTGAAGTAAACTTACTTATATACATATAAATTATTTAATAAAACATTATTTCATCATGTTAGTATCAGATTTCTCTATTAATTGGTTTATGAATATGTAGCAAAAAAGTTGTATTCATTAATTTTCGGCTGATCATACTACATTCATGTAAATATTGTAACACAAATGATATCAAGATCACCACTCTTTTATGATTACAAGTCTTCTGGGTAGTAGTTATTTATACAAAGCATATGGATCACTTTCAGTTCATTAGTTTTAAAATGTTATTTATTTAAATAAATGGAAGTAATATACAGTTTTATTTTATCATGAATGCCACCAAATTTCTAAAAACTTCATGCAATGTAGGCCAACATTCATTAACCGTTTGATATAGAAGCATACTCAATAGCAGTTCAAAATTCAATACAGGCTGTGTCAAGTTTAAGTCAACTGCAATTTGGTGGTGCTAGATATAAATGCTGGAAGTGAAATTATAAACATCAAATTAAAAACATTCAATTCAATACTTTTCATTATTGTTTATTCATTTGCTCATGAAATCTTATTGAAAGAATATGTTGATTTTCCTTTGTTATCTTTCCTTTCTGAGACTGTTTTCACCCTACAGACAAGTTAAGGGGAATGATGTAGAAGGAGCTAGCTGAAATAGGAAAGACACCTGAGGACTGTCACACTCTGCATATTCAACCAAGAGCTCTAGTTTTCTACATCTGTGACAGATCAGAATTTTAAATACATATAAGATTATATACAATCAGGTTATGGATCGAATTTCTCTATAGTATACTCCTTACACATTACAAGAGATTTATGCAATTCATTTCTCTACATTACAATCAAAGCACATTTTAAGCAAGATGCACTAATCTGAAGTGAGAACACAGACGAGAATCAAAGATTCCTTGCAATTAAGCATGACTAACCAGGAAAAGGGTGTTATACTAGATTTAGGTTCAGGGCATTGACTCTATCATCTCATCAACACAGGGGAAAGATTGCTCAAATCTAATAGAAATGAAGCTCTGATCAAAATGCTACTGCAATGGAGGGAGAGATGAATTGGTAGGATTTTAGAAAATGCTTGCTATTATCTTTGTATTTCACCATTATCACACTGAAATTATCAGATATTTACCAGTTGAGGATTTTTATTTACTAATTTTAATGCTTAAATACAGCTTTGAATATCATTAAAATGATTGCATACTGAACATACTTTATTGATCAACAAAATATCACATCAATTTTAGTTAAAGTGAAAATACTACATTTTTTCTATCATAACAATTATATCTAAAGTGATGTTTTTAAATATATCTATCATGTAATTGAAGTTTTGGTTCTACTGATGTATTGGTTAAACTTAAATATCACTTGGTACTCAAGAGTACTGAATAAAATGTTCTTATTAAAGTTTATGTCAGAAAGACCTATAACTATTTACATTTTTAACTCCCTGTTGAATTTGCTCTGTTCTAAATATGAATGAAAGATTCTCTGTACTTAAATATTAAGCTGTATTTGTTTTGGAAAATGTGGATGCTAATATTATATTAAAATGCATTTGATGTTAAAATTGAGCCAGTTGAAACTGGGGTTACTCAGTAGCACAAGAAACTGGGCACAAAAAACGATGCATAAAAATGAAAATACAAAATATAATGAAGTAGTACCTATGTGTTTAGGGGTAGGGAAGGACTGTGAGAGTTCCTACTTCCATGCTAGCATGACTATTGGTGCTGCCATTGCTCAGGTTCTGTTTAGCAGCCATGCTGTTGAGGTATCATATGTATAGATGACCTGATATCTCTAGGAGGCACCATCTCAGCAACTCTATCTTAGTACTTTGTCTCTTAGAATCCTCTCAACCTGCTGGGTCCATAATGTTCAGAGACTTAGGTACATAATTGCACTGCAAATGTAAACATGTGAATCAGTCAGTCCACAGTCAATTCTTTCTTAATTTTGACCGGTTTTCTTTTTTCTTTTTTCTTTTTGGTAATGGTCTCTGTCAGATAACAGATAAACATTTTAAGAGGGACGAGAGCTACTCTTAACTGTGGGTATGAGAATAAATACTTACAATGTGGGGATTATATTGATGTAGTATAACCTGGTAGATGATTCTTTTTTGTGTGTGTTGCTTAACGCTTCTTTTTTTTTATTTAATTAAAAATTTCCACCTCCTCCCCTCCTCCCATTTCCCTCCTGCTCCCCCCATCCCTTTCCCCCTCCCTCTCAAGTCCAAAGAGCAGGGTTCCCTGCCCTGTGGGAAGTCCAAGGTCCTCCCCACTCCATACAGGACTAAGAAGGTGAGCATCAAACAGACTAGGCTCCCACAAAGTCATTACATGCAGTAGGATCAAAACCCAGTGTCATTGTCCTTGGCTTCTCAGTCAGCCCTCCTTGTCAGCCATGTTCAGGGAGTCTGGTTTGATCACATGCTCCATCATCCACCTGGCTTTGGTGAGCTCCCATTAGATCAGCCCCACCATCTCAGAGGTCCTAATGATTCTTTAAGATCCATAACCCCAATAGTCCAGGTATTTGTTATGTTTTCTTTCCTATTGAGTGAATTAGAGAGCTGGTCGCTACTACCAAAGTATATTTGACATTATTGTACCTGTAGATTATCTTGTCATGATGGTAATTGTTTTGATTCATAGATGTCACAACTAGGTAGGACTATTTACAGCTTTTCTCCTTTGGCGGATTGAAAGTTAGTCCTTAACGACTTTCAGGTAAGATATAACTTGAATTATCTGTATCTTGTTTCTTTACGTACATGTTGTCTATATCAATAGGGATTACTTCCAATGTCTGAAAGGCAACTAAGGTCAACACAACTAGTCTATATTGTTTGCAGGGTCAAAATAACTCAAAAGGAGGATTCTTATGTCTCATCCTGGGGTTTTGTTAAATGATCTATGTCTCTAGGAGGTACCATTGTTAGCCCAAGTGGTATAATTTCATCTAAACTGTGTATTTTGCATATGAATTTACTTATATGCTTTGTACATAATCTTAGGTAAATATAAAATAGTATGATTACACAAGACATAATAAAAATTTCCTTAACTCATGGTTATTGACATCCCTAATCCCCTCCCCAATTAAAGGGTTATCCTATCTCAAATAAAAAGGCTCTCCTGTGTTACTCAAGCTTTGAAGAGAAATAGAACTGATAGAGTGTGTGGTGTGTGTGTGTGTGTGTGTGTGTGTGTGTGTGTACATAAAAGAGATTTATTAGACTGTTTTACAAGCTGTGGTTTAACTATTTCACCAGTGGCTTTTTCCCACTGCAAAGTCCAAGATTCCAACAATTCAAGCCATGAGAATTGATATCTTTCCTGGTCTTCAGGAAACATTTGCATCTTGAAGTAGTCTTTTTCAGAATGAACTTGCCAATGAAGAGAGGGCAAGGATCAGGCAAAAGGTAAAAACTCCATTTTTCCATGTTCTTTATAGAAGCTGCCACCAAAAGGTATAGCCCGCTTTAAGGTGGATATTCCCTTCTCAACTGAAATGAATTTAGGGTAGGTCTTCCCACTTCAAATGTATTCAATCATGAAAAAAATCCTTACAGGTGTACTCAGAAGCTTAAGTTGTGGTTAATTTTATATGAAGTCAAGTTGTTACCAAGAACAGCTATCAGACCAACCAGCATTTGCTTTCTCCTTGAAAACGAACTCAAATTTCAGTGCCAATTTTCAGTTTGAGAAATTCACTGGCCTCTAAAATAAACAACTATGTCTATTTAATATTCACCTAACTAAACAGCTATTGGGTCAACATAAGAATTGGGGTAGAACATTTTTCCTGTATATTCAAGGAATTCACTCATTGCAGATTTAAACTTCTTCACCTTTCAATTTTCATTTCAAAACAACTTCCTGATGAATAAGAGAACAAGAAAAATATGTAAT
Source organism: Microtus ochrogaster (assembly GCF_000317375.1). Lineage (NCBI taxonomy): Eukaryota > Metazoa > Chordata > Mammalia > Rodentia > Cricetidae > Microtus > Microtus ochrogaster. Next base: position 29,815,405 of record NC_022030.1, read on the forward strand.
TTTAAATGAATGAACTAATTATATGTTCTTTCTAGTTTAAGGCCTAAGACAAGTCTACTTGCTTATTGCTAATTTTGTAACATAAGTGAATTTTCTTCTCTCTGCAGTGAAACTTTGATATATTAATTCTTCTTTGATGGTAAAATACATGAACTCTTTCAGGACACATTGATGGTTTTTTAACATACTACTTATTGATATATTATATATTTGCATAGATATAATTTGTCTATCACATGATCATACCCTATTCAGATGTTAAGGACTCAGTAGTAGAAGTGATAAAAAATAAAATAAAACTATAGAAAATCATAATTGTTTCTTTCCAACAATAATTTAGTAAAATAAAAAAGGAAATAGTTAGGCACATGTCTGCTTCTCTGAAATAAAAATTTTTTGATGTACAAAGAGCTAAATATGACTAATTAGGTTTTTATTGATTTTTTTATAATTTGATAACATTATGCAACTTTCACCTGAAAAAGCCCAGTAAGCATTTAAAAGAAATGGACTTTAAATAGCCTATTGTGATGCTAGAGACAAGGTTACAGTTGGAATGGTACATATTTGGGCAGTCATAACTATAGCATTAAAGCAACAGCTCAGGCCTGCTCTTGATCTAACCATAGGCTAGCAGCCCTTCCTTAAGAGCCTTACAGCCTTCCATCATTTAAGATTTGAGGAGGACAGATGTTTCCATCAGAGCGATAGTATTTTTTACCCTGCTTTCATTAAACTGTCATTTCTTAAACTACTTCAATTTCAGATCCCTTTTATCACGTTGTTAGTTTTAATGTGTGTGTCTCTCTTTACCTTGGATGACAGGAAGGTGGGCCTCACTCTAATTGTGTATATCCTTGACAAAGATAGGTCCATGTGCCTACAGCAGCTCTCTCTAGAACTGTACCTCACAATAAAGCAAAAACAATATTGAGAGAAGAAACACCTCAGATATTCCATATATGGAAACTGAGATATATAAAACACCTTGAAGTGAATTGTATTTTGAAAAAAAAACAATAACTTTGACGTAATTGTAATAGAAACTATTGTCCATTTATCGCAAATCAATGTGATGCAGAAGCAACATGGATATTTAAAATGACAGTTCCGTGGATAGCCAAGAAAACACCCTCAGTGTAATGTGCCCAAGCTTTGTTTTGTAAATTATCTCTTTTTATACAAGACTAAAGCATCAAAATTTACCTGATATTTGAAAAATGATTTATTTTGAGACTTGAATATAATTATAACCTTTCTGTTTGTCTTTCCTCCCTCCAAACTCTCCAATATACTCTTGCCCTCTTATGAATTCATTGCCTCTTTATTCACTAATACTGTGCACATACACACACACACACATGCACAGTCACAGGTGCACACACAAAGGCACATGCACACATGAGTGCCTAAATATTTTAGCATAACCTGCCCTCTCTATATATGTGTATTTGGAGTAAACACTAACTCTGTAATGACAACAACAGACATGTTAACGGGGACTGAGAAAGCCTGGAGGTCGCAACCCTACACAAGGAACTGTTAACAATCACAAAATGTTAAGGGTGGGAGAAATAACCTTCCTCAGAGAGAACATGACTAATTGGCCTTTTTAGTTTAATATTTTTCTTTTGAGACCTTACTCCCTTCTTACCTGGAGAACAGCAGACCTAGCTTTTATGCCTACAGTGCAACAGGTGAAAACAGGTTCTGTCTTCTATCACCTCATCCTAATTTTTCTCTAATTTCCCACAAAAAAAATTGTAAGAATGTATATAAAGTTTATAAAAAATATGAAACAGATATATTAAAAAGAAATGACAGTATTCTGAATGTATGGTCTGAACATACATATTTAAGACAACTATGAAAGATTAAAATTAAGAGGTGACTAAACTTAAATGTTAAACTTCTACATTTAGCATTCCTGAAATCGTGTAAAGAGGAGAAGTGAACCTTTTGATCTCTAAAAAGATTATTATACAGGATTTTTTTTTGCCACTGAATCTATGTTCTCTCCAAACCAAATTTTCAGCAATTATCATAATAATGAGTATAGCTGGCTATACAATTTCTCATCCTTTTGTAATAAATCTGTATTCTATTAAAAGGAATAGATAGCAAATGAAAGGTCAATTCAGTTAGATATTATCACTATATGAGTAAGTGTGTTTGACTTAATGTATTTCCTTGGTTACATTATTATTTTATTAAAGGTTCCATATAAAAATAAAACAATCTTCTGTCATTCTTGTGCATTTTAAGTGTTCAGTAAAGATCTAATCAGAAAATTATTCCTGAAAGTCCAATTGTCTTTCCAAACTTATTCATGCACATACTATAATAGGAAATTTAAATAGACAATGAAAATAATTTCCAAGGCTGGTAAATGACAATAATAGATCATGAAAGCTTACAAAAGCAGTAGTTCCAAATATTTTGTTAATAAAATGAACTCAAAATTGTGATTTAATATATTGTTACCCCTACAGTATATTTCTTTTAACTAAATGATAGTGATTCAATCAATAATCCTCAAATGTGGTATATATTGCACAATATACACTAAATAAATTTTAAACTATTGATATTTGTTTTAGTTATGAGCAGCGTAAAACAATAGATATACAAAGAATTTTCACATAATAATTATTTAAAAAGTGAAGAATTTTATATCCCCATTACCCTAAAAAATCATGAAGATTATAAAAGCTGTTTTGACATGTGTTCTCAGTCTAAGCTTAAAACAATTCTTTTGTGTCTGAATTTAAATACAAATGAACAGTCTTTTTAATTTATACATATTTCCCCCTTTTTAACAAATAGTTCATGGTTTTATCCATTTGAAAACCTACAAGAGACATAAGATAACAAAAGCAAGACAAAATTTGAGTCTTCATAGATAGTACAATGTGGCATTTGGTAAAGCACTTATGAAACAACTAATAGCTTATGAGAACATATAGCTATGTTTTATTTTTCATTACTCTTACTTCATGTATTTTGCATTTTTATTATTTGGATATGCTCCACAATTTTTGCTCTTTAAAATTTTCTGTATTTATTTTATAGTATTAGAATAAAATAATATCATTTTGACTTATTTAAAGACATTAAAGCATAATATTTTGGAATTAAAATTTGCCAGTTGTTTAGGACATAATATTACCTTAATATAACAAAGTACATGGTTTTACACTACATAGTGATTTTCAATTACAGATTTTAATTTAGTGCTAGTTTTTACGGTGCTCAAGCCAGATGTGGTGTTTCAGGCTAATAATCCTGGCAATGGGGAGATAGAGGCAGTAGAATCATGGCTTTGCTATATACAATATAACAAGTTTAGTTCACATGAGATATAAACCAAAATCCCACCTCAAAAATTATTCTGATAATTTTTATCAGTCATGGTTATCTGGAAGTTTTTATTTCTCCCTTTTTTCTTTTTCTTTTTTAATCTGTAAGTTTTTATATAAGATCTACAAAGATTACTTTATTTATTTATTTATTAAAAATTTCCACCTCCTCTTCTCCTCCCATTTTCCTCCCACTCCCCCCACTAACCCTCCCTCTACAGTCCTAAAACAAGTCAGGGTGCCCTGCCCTGTGGGAAGTCCAAGGCCCTCCCCCTCCATCCAGATCTAGGAAGGTGTGCATCCAAACAGACTAGGCTCCCAAAAGGCCAATACATGAAGTAGAATCAAAACCCATTTATATTATCATTGGTTTTTTTAGTAAGCCTCATTCAGAGAGTCCAGTTTGATCACATGCTCCCTCAGTCCCAATCCAGCTCGCCTTGGTGAGCTCCCATTAGATCAGTCCCACCTTCTCCATGGGTATCCACCCTTCGTTGTCCTGACTTCCTTGCTCATGTTCCTAAAAATAAAAAACCTGCATAGTTTAGTAAATGTAAGATTTAATATGTTTGACTTCATAAAACATTTTATTTATATAACATATCTAAAAATACTTATAAAATAAAA
>NC_022030.1:29820035-29828662 GCF_000317375.1 Microtus ochrogaster
AATATGTGAAATTAAAAACATCCACAAAACAGAGAACATTTCATTGTATGTACTGCTAAGTAAAACCAACATAAAGGTTTCTTTACTTCAAAATTTGAGTCTAAGGATATTCTGCTTTGGAAAAGAGGTTCTTCTTTTGTTTCCACAAAGGATGAGAACCTGTGGAATCCTTCCAGACTAATGTGGTTTGATAAACCAAGACCTTCTGAAAGGTTGCCTTAAAAACCCATCAAAATTTTGCTTTGCCCAATAAACAGCAGGAAGAAGTTTGGACAGAACTATACCCATATTCCCAAATATTGTCTATAAATGTTTGTTTACATTTAAAAGGGGATATGCTATAGAGACTTGCATTGGTATAGATCTTATTCTATTGATACAAATTTAAGGTCAATTGTGTTATAGTGTGTGTGTGTGTGTGTGTTTGTGTGTGTGTGTATATGTTTCTGCTCTTGATTAAGGTATTGTGATTGTGCAGCACATTTTAAAATGTAATGAATAATTAAGAAATATAGGTAAATAGAGAGTCATCTATAATAGCTAAGCTTGTAGTCATGTTAGTTAAGTTTTCTAGATTTATATTGAAATATTTTAGTTAGACAGATATTATTCAAATCTTGTGTTGCTATTATATGGAATTTCAGCTTAATAGATGTCATCATTATACTCTATACTTGATATGTATTAATTCATCACACCCTCAAAGTGCTTCTGAGACTTTTAGTACTTTTGCACTATATTTTAACTTCTATGTTTTAATTTACTTATTTTTATTTTACATGCAATCAAAAGAACCTTATAAAATTCAAGCAGTCTAACCAGAGCTGGGAAAGAAGTAAGATAGCTGTTTCATAAAGCCATGATTATGACTCTGGAATCTGCACATGAATCACTTAACCTTCTGCTCAAAATTAAAGAATAGATCATATGTTTTATTCATTTTGGTTTGTATGAACAAATCAGCTGGATGCAATATTTTACCTTTGCAGATGACACTAAAGGAATGTCATCCAACATGTCATTTGAGTCCCATAAAAGAAATCTTTGAGGCACATCAATAAAGTTAACCTCACGGAAGCTCTGCATCATCACAGACTGTCTAACAGATGCTTTTCTCTAATACATTGGTCTTCAATAACAGTGTATACATGAAAACGTTACCTTTAGGTAAAAATATGCACTGATTAAGCTATGTATGTAGTATGTCTGATGTCCTTAGCATCTTATGATAATACATACTTAACAAACAGGATACACAAATAATAACTCCTTAGGTAAACTTAATAAATCACCAGTTAAATCTGAGTTACTTATAAAAATGAATATGCTATTGTATTTCATAGAACTTACTGTAGTTAATATAATTTTCCATTAAAATCAACTACATTGTACCCTCCACCAACTTTGGCTTTTGACAGTGAAACTCTCACACCTATTTAGTAATAAGCATACTGAGTGTATCTCATTGATCCTGTGAGCTATAATATAACCATGAGAATTCCTTCACTTTCTTCAGAACTTAATATATTATTTTGCAAAGTATCTATAGGCAAGTGATATGTTTATACTATACTCTATCTTTAAAAAATTATTAATATATTTTCCACGCTTATATTAAGTACTTTAGTGCCTTCCATAATTCAGGATATGTTGCCATCTGCTGACTTTCCCTGTTTGCCTCTTCTGTCCTTTGTCCACATCTGCTATCTCTGTATTCCAGACATTCAAAATGCACTCTGGGGTAACAAAACTGAAATAACACAAAAGATACCACAAGTAAGTTTAAGTGGCATCACATTAAAAGACGAGGAATTCTCAGGCAGGAAATTGTATTGGATCTACCTAATACCTTATTTTATTGTAAATAAAAAAATAAAATAAAGAGAATCATCTACTTTAGGAAATGAGACTCCAAATAAAGAGAAACAAAGGATAGTCAGTGGGTATAGGGTATTACAGCTGCCAAGGTTGAAATTCCTTCTCTAAGGCATATCATTTCAATAGTTTAGTGCTATTTGAACTAATAGCAATTTCTTAGGTGAAAAGAATTTTGATCCTTTCCCTGTTTTCCATTCTGGACTGTTGGCATCTCATCAATTGGCAGATCCCACAACACATTGCTGCAATGTTTCAAAGGTTTAACACAAAACATGGAGAGACTCTTTTGTCTACAAAATGAACCGTCAGCCAGACTGAATTTTTTTTTCAAAAGAAGTGAAGTTGATTACTTGGCATCCATCCTTCTTCACAGATACCACTATAGAACAAAGGACTGAGGGAAAAAAACTGAAGGACACTAAGGCCCATGGGGAAATAATGAAGTAAGTGCTGCAGAGAGCCAGCAATAAATGGAATAATATTTCTTCTGTGAGGACCTCAATAATAACAACTCATGAGTGATGGCCTTATTGCAAATTGTAAGGGTGCTGTAGCAGCAGAATGAAGCATATTACATTGCAAAAGACTCTGTTTCACAAGCCCTACCTCCTTCGCTTCCTTCACAGACCATTTGAGCTCCCTCTTTCAATATTGCATAGTGCAGATAACAATAAATATTCATGCAAAGCCAAGTATGAGCTAGGGACTAAAAGACACGGATAAAAAGATGATGGGCTGTATGACTTACAAGGGTTGAAGTTGTTATAAAAAAGAACAATGGCACAAACAAATATAGCAATGCAAATGTGTTAACATGAGGGAAATATTTACAATAGGGAATTATGAGTGTTGTAGTCCAAGCTTAAAGTCTGCTTTGTAAGAAATGAGAAAAAGGGGAATCCCAGTAGGGAAGATGATCCAAAGATGTGTATGTAGAGGAGGAAGTGAGATAATATCTGTGGAAAGGTCCAGAGTAAGTCTACAGATGAAACAGAGGAATAGCAACATTACATAATGTTAGAACAGAAAAAAAAAGCAAAGCTGTGTAAGAAAGGAATATGTATGTTTAGTTTCATTGTAAGTACTGGAAAGACAAAAGAAATAAGGTAATTATTTGTATCAAGAGGTCAAAGAAACAATGTAGAGGTAAGAGATGTCTAGTTCTAATAGAACTTTGGTAATATAGATGAGTGTGGGTTATTTATTAATCATGGAATGTGAATTAATAGTGTTTGTTCAAGGGTTGGGTTGGGTGAGACAAAGGATGATAATGGATATGAAGACCTCTCAGATTTGATTCTTTCATAAACTAACATATTTGCTCCTTTGCAGATTAAGAAGGAAGATCATGTAAATCTTGACTGTAGGAGGAAAAGACACCTATTCTTGTCTTGGGTTTACTACAAATTCAGTGCTATAACATCCATACAAAGACCAACAGTGGTGACTATATATTGATAAAACAAAAGAAATATACAGAAGTATCTAAAATTTAATATCAGTATCTCCAATTTAAAGTTTGAATTTCAGATTCCCAATTTCTAAATATTTTCACATCCCATTTATTGGTCAATGTAGTGAACTAAATGTCTATAGTAAAACACCTCAACAGAGCAGACTTAGAGTGAATGACTTCTTACCTGGAATAAGATGGTAGAAAACTCATATTAATTGCTAAGAATAACATATTTTTAGAAAGTCTTAAACTTATTTTAATTAAACATATATTATATAGATACAACATTAGCATATTTGCATCTATCCAAACAACATTATATTTGGTTAATGACTTTTGAGATACTGGTCAACATCCATATAATAGTTTTTGTTTTCATAAAATTATTTTTAAAATACTTAACTACTTCCTGTAAAGAAGAAAGTATTTTGAATACATTTTATAGCAGAAGAAAAGTGTTAAAAATACATTCTTAAGAATATGACTATTTTTTTTTTTAAATAATCAAATTTGATCATTGAAGTAAGTAGCAAACCAAACTTTGGGACTAAGTAATTTAATATCTATATTTATTATAGAATTTGTCTTTCTAATTTTATTGTGATAAAAGAAAAAAATACCCAAATGACATATATGTAATAAATATATGAAAACAAGTATCCAAACTAAATAATTAAGGACAGTGTAAGGATCATGTAATGAAGATAGTGTATCAAAAATTTTCCAGAGGAATTAAGGAACATAGAATTCTTCATAATCAGGATGGCTATTGAAAATGGATTTCCAATTTTGTCTTATAAACTAGTGAAACATTGCTGACAGAATAAAATGAAAAATAAAACAATAAAAATAGTTCTGAGAAAGACCCAAAAATACGACTTATTATGGTACAACTTTAAACTTTAAAGGACACTGCAGAAGTGGTTTCTGATCTTTTTGCAACAGTTTTAATTTTAGGTTAATATAAGATCTAGTGTATTTTTAAATGATTTGCCTAGCAAAATAATGTCTTCAAACAACATCCTGTATGAAAGTCTAACATACCAGAACATATTAAATTAGAGAAACCTTTATCAAAGTTGGATTGCAAAACTGGAGTGCTTTTCTTAGTAATGGCAAATGTGATTATAATTAAATAGCAATTTTTATTCAACAATTCCTACAAAATGAAAATCTGTGGCTCATAATGAAATTTCAAAATGATGGGATATATAGAGAAGATAAAATATTACATATTTAACATAGAAACATAGCATTACTAAAAGAGAAGGAAAACATACCTCAATATTATAAATGCATAAAAGACACAGAATGGGAATTTATGTACATCACAAGGTGACAGAAAAAGGGATTCAGATATGATTAGGATAAAAATTCCTTTATCAGATTGAGAACAATGAGTATTTTACACAACATGGTGTCAATAGGAGTATTTAGGGGGAAAAGCAAAAAATAATCAAATTCTTTGTCTTGAAACAAATGGGAAGACAATATTTGAAATCTCTGAAGAAAACTAGTCTTTTCTATAAATTATTTCTTAATTTGTTCAATATTCTGATAGTCATAATTTTTAAAAGGCCATTAATACAAATAATTTATATCATAAATTTTCATAGATTATATATAAATATTGACTTATCCCATTTGAGGCTTACTTGGAGAATATGTATATTAGTATGTTAAAGGAGGCCACTTGTTGGTTCCCGTATGCTCAGCCCCAAAGGAATCACACAAAAACCATGTTATTTAAATCCCTGTTTGGCTCATTAGCTTTTTATTGGCTAACTCTTACATATTAATTTAACCCATTTCTAGTAATGTATGTATCACCATGTGGCTGTGACTTACTGACTAAAGTTCTGGCATCTGTGTCTTTTGGGGCTACATAGCTTCTCACTAACTCCTCCTTCTTTCTCCCAGCATTCAGTTTACATTTCCCCTCCTACCTAAGTTTTGCCCTATCTACAGGCCAAGGCAGTTTCTTTATTCACCAATGATATTCACAGCATATAGAGGGGCACCCCACATCATTAGTATATTCATATTTTTAATTCAACTTAAACTTTTAAAAATACTGTGTGTTATTTTCAGTTTTTAATTTTTATTTATTTAATTGGCATGTAGAAAACACAAATTTTTCAGGATATCTTGACTTTTTCTACTTCCCATGTAGATCAGATCCATGTATGTCTCCCTTAGTAAATTGGGAGCATGGGGACCATGAGAGAGGGTTGAAGGGGAAGGGAGAAGAAAGAAAGGGAGCAGAGAAAAAATGTATAACTCAATAATCAATAAAAAATACTATAAAAAAGTTTACATAGAAGGGGAGAGGAAAAAGTGATGGCTCAGTAACTAAGAACACTTGCTTCTCTTTCAGAAGGAGGGGCTTCCTATCCCAGAATCTACATTATATATACATGTGTACAAATATAAATTAATGTCTTTAAAAAAAGAAAACACAAATTGTACACAAATCTTGGTAATTTTATTTATTTACATCTTCTTCAGTGTTTAGATCATATTATATTGATAAATATCCAAAGAATCTTTCAAAACATTTATTTTTTAGCCTTTGAAATGTTCCACATACTGTTAAGTACTATGATCCCCTCCTTTGTATGAGTATACCAAGAATGCTTATTTATATCAAATTGTAACTAAGATTCTTGATAACACTTCTAGGATCCCACCCAACTTCTTCCTGACCTCCGAGAGCCACTATTGAACTTTGTAAGACTTCATCTTGAAGAAAACCATGTGCACTCAGGTTATCTCACATCATCGGCACCTCCACTTCTGTCTACAGATAGGATGTGCTTCTTATCTCTCACATCCCATCATGCATATGGAGCCTGTTTTCTTTATACCTTCATCACTTGATGAAAATCTGTGATGAGTCTACTTCTTGACTGTTGTGAATATGTAATTTCATGTATCTCATTGATATATTACTTCATTTCCTTTGGATATATAACCACATGATTTCAGGATTATATCATTTTGAGGATTACCATTCAGTTTTATCTAATCACGCTAGTAGTGTTCATTTCTCAGTGGTGTGAAGGGGCTCATTTTCCTCACATTTTCACCATTGTGTGTTAGATTCAGTATTATTGATAATAACTATGCTTCCTGGGCTGATATGTTATCGCATTATGTTTATTAATTTACACATTTCTTTTGATTAGCAATGAACAATTTTTTGTTTGCTTGTTTTGCTTTTTGAGACAGCATTTATCTGTGCAGCTTTGGTGCCTGTCTTCAGAACTAGCTTTTGTAGATCAGGCTAGCCGCAAACTCAAAGAGATCCGCCTCTGCCTCCCAAGTGCTGGGAATAAAGGAATGTTCCACCACTGCCTGCCCAAAGAACAACTTTACATGTGCCTGTGACCCATTTGATTTCCTTTTGAGAAGAGCTGTATTCAGATATACTGTCCATCTAAATTTTCATTTTCTCTTTTTACTTTTACCTTTTGTGATTGTACTTCCTCATATGTTCTAAATCCAACTGCTTTGTGAAATATACAGTTTCTTTTAAAGTCTTTTCCTACTCTAGGAATACTTCTGCCTCCTGATTTTATTTCCTTTACTGTAAGTCATCTTGAAATCATTATTATAACTATAGTTTTTACAATGGGATGAAAAGATAAAGGTATAAATTTTAACATTATCTTAAACATTACAATAAAATTTCCTACTTAACATACCTGTTCAAGTATAAAAATCATTTTCCTTAATTATAGACATCAAAATGATGATGTGTAAAATTATCCTTGAAGGCCTAATTTTGTAAATACATTGTTTGTGAGATTTCTTTCTTATTACAATACACATTTTTTTTATTCTTGACAATTTCATACACAGCCATAATGAAAGGTGATTATAGGTACCTTTAAGTTTTTCTCATAAATCCCCACTATGTGTTCATCAATACTTCACACTTTTTTAATGGCCCTGTAAGTCCAGTAAGTATGGCTCTACTGACATGGATATGGAATTATTCACAGGACCATGGAAGTGATGGAAGTGTTGGAAGAGAGAGCTGCTTATTGGTTCCCAGCCACTTAGCCCATAAATAATTACACAGAAACTGTATTAATTAAATCACCGCTTGGCCCATTGGCTCTAGCTTATTACTGGCTAACTCTTACATATTAATCTAACCAATTTCTATTAATCTGTATATTACCATGTGGATGTGGCTTACCAGTTTCTGTCTCCTGTGGCTCCATGGCTTCTCTCTAACTCTGCCTTCTTTCTCCCAGCATTTCATTTAGTTTTTCCCTCCTAGTTCTGTTCTGCCCTTCCCTTAGGATCAAAGCAGTTCTTTATTCATTAACCAACAAAAGCAACACATAGAAGGACTTCCCACACCATAATCCTTGATAAGAGTCATCAAAATCGGAAAGATACTAACTGCTCATTGCTTTGATGTGCTTTATCTGACTACTTGGAACATTTTGAGCCTATAATTCATGATCCTGGAGAAGCTAAATAAGAAAGTGAACCAAAAGAAAAACATATAGTTATCCTCCCAGATATTGGAAGTAGACAAAATTTCCAGGCAAAAGTTGGGAGCACGGAGATGAGGGTGGATTGGGGGGAAAGGGGGATAACGGAGAGAGAAGGGAGAAGGGGAGGATTGGGGAGAGCTTGGGGGAATGGGATGGTTGAGATGGAGGAAGGGTGGATATGGGAGCAGGGAATTAGATATCTTAATTAAGGGAGCCATTTTAATGTTAGTAAGAGACTTGACTCTAGAGGAGTTCCCAGGTGTCCAAGGAGATGTCCCCAGCTTGTTCCTTGGGCAGCAGAGGAGAGGGTGCCTGAAATGGCCTTATCCTATAGGCACACTGATGAATATCTTGCATATCACCATAGAACCTTCATCCAGTGATGGATGGAGATAGAGAAAGAAACCCACATTGGAGCACTGGACTGAGCTCCCAAGGTCCAAATGAGGAGCAGAAGGAGGGAGAACATGAGCATAGAAGTCAGGACCACAAGGGGTACGTCCATCCACTGAGACTGTGGGATTGATCTAATGGCTTCCTGCTGGGCCTATACTCCCAGCATACTGCCTCTCTCTTCCTATCCCACCCAGCTTGCATCCAGAACCCTCCCCCCTTCTGCCTTACTTCCCTCTTCGGGCACATAACATCACCCAGCTCAGCCTGTCTGGGATGTTCACCTTCCTAGACCTGGACAGAGTGGGGAGGACCTTGGACTTTCCACAGGGCAGGGAACCCTGACTGCTCTTTGGACTGGAGGGGGGAAGTGGGGGGAGGGGGAG
>NC_022030.1:29831026-29831946 GCF_000317375.1 Microtus ochrogaster
TAATCCATTTGGACTTGAGTTTTGTACATGTTGATAGATATGGATCTATTTTCATTCTTCTACAGGTTGACAGCCAGTTCTGCCAGCACCATTTGTTGAAGATGCTCTCTTTTCAGGATAAGGACAAATTTAAACATTACATAGCCACAAACCCAGCCTTATAGAAAGTAATATAAGGAAAATCACAAACTAAGGAATCCAACATTGCCAACACTGCCTATAATAACTCAGAAAACTATGTGTAAAATTTATTTCTTGCCTTTTGTCCCCCCATACTCCCCATTATATTTCTCTACACTTTCCTTCAAATTCACTGCTTTATATTTCATTAATTATAAATGCATGCATATAAGCACATGTAAATACATATAAATTTCAAAGTGTAACCTATTCAGTCCATATAATGGAACTTCTATTTATGTTTACAATGAGGTGATATGTGTCTTTGATATTGGTCCTGATGACTTTCCCTCCTTGGTGGCTTTATATGATCAGGCTGATCAACTAAGCACATATGCCACCTTACTGATTAAATTCTTATGTTATTGGTTTCCTGTTCCTTGTTTGCATTTTTGTTTCCAGATTCTTGTGCTCCATAGAGTAGCTTTCAACCATTTTCAGATGATTTTTAAAATCTTTTCCATGTTTTAGCCATAATTTGTTTTCCATTAAGTCTTGCTCATAATAGTATACTACATTGAGTACAGGAATCCGGCCTTGGGTTGTCTGTGATGGAAACAATCAGAAAGAATTGTTGTTTTCCCTTCAAAGCATCATCTACTGAAGAGAAGTTAACTCTGATTACTAGTCCCCCCCCTCTTGTATGTGTGTGGAGGGGGTTCTTCCTAGAATGAGGAAATCCTCATTAAGCTATCCTTGTTGCTACTATGAGTTAATTCAATCTATAGACATATTTTTTT
>NC_022030.1:29832046-29853492 GCF_000317375.1 Microtus ochrogaster
CCTCGCATACATTGCCCCTCCCCCACTTCCTTCCCCCTCTCTTCCTCCCCCCACTCCATTCCTCCTCCCTCTCAAGAATGAAGAGCAGTCCAGATTCCCTGCCCTGCAGGAAGTCCAAGGTCCTCCCACTTCTATCCAGGTCCAGGAGGGTGAGCATCCAAACAGGCTAGGCCACAAAACCAGTTCATGTATTAGGATCGAAACCTAGTGCCATTGTCCTTGGCTTCTCATCAGCCTTCATTCTCGGCCACGTTCAGAAAGTCCGGCTTCATCCCATGCTTATTCAGTCCCAGTCCCGCTGGCCTTGGTGAGCTCCCAATAGATCAGTTCCACTGTCACAGTAGTTGGCTGCATCAAAGTAATGGTCAAAGGAGAAGAAAAAAACAGTACTCTAAAACACAGCCATAACTTAGTAAATGTAGAGATATATACCTGCCTCTAATTTCTTGTATCCAAATATTTATGGACAACTATTTAATAAGTATTAAAGTATCAAACAATGAAAGATATAATTATTTGTTTCAACAGTGTCACAAATGATTACCCTTTGAGTATCTAACCTTGCCCCTCACTCTTGACTCATTTTAGCAACTCTGTCCATACCAGGTCTTTGCTTTATATGATTTTTTTTATTAGTTTATTTGCCTTTATATTCTATCTTCTCTCCTGACAGTGCAATATGCTTAGAAGATTTGTTAACTAGAAGGGAAAGTTTGAATCATAGAATAGACAAAAATGAAACGTCTTGATTATTGAGACTGTTTGCTTAGGGGTTATGGCTACAGTTTTTTCACATTTTATTTCAGTAGGACTGTAGTGACTGAATGCTGAGGAACACAAAATTGAATGCCTTTGTGATTTCTAGAAAATTTCCAATGATGCTCCTGTAAGCTAATGAGGAAGAAAATGGATTCAGACTTATAAATATTTGAAGAGATACATCCTACTTATGTCTCTGAACACAGGAATAAGGTGATTTAATAACAATTGATAAGTCATATTTGTGAGGAAAAAGTTCAGCAGGCATAATCTTAACAGAGAAAGACGTATAATGGACAACAAAATTTCTCACATGCCTAAAATTAATGTTACTAAGATTCAGATTACATTTTAACTGCAAAAAAATGATATTTAGACAACTAAATTCCAGTTTTCACAAGGATAAAAATGTAAAAACTTCTCAAAAATTTTAACTCTGTCAATTTAGTTAAATATGTATATATTTATACATATATATAGATAGCTGAATAAATATATAGTTAACCAGTTCTCCTCACTGTGCAAAAGAGTTCTCCTGGACCTCGAGCTGTAGTCATGCATAAAGTAGAATTGTTAATCTAGAATAATTATGTACTCTCCTAAGAAAATGTGTTTATATTTAAGGTAAATGTTTGTTATGCAATTTTTCCCTACATTGTATCATTTTGAAATGACACACACAGATATTTCAGTTCTGCAGCAAATTATAACTTGCTCTTATTTTATTAGATATACCCATGTGTATGACCCTGGTAAGCTGAGACAGGAAGATGAAAGAGATCTTACTTTTTGTTTGTCTGATTGTTTTCTCAACTTGACCCAAGCTAAAGTTATCTGAGTAGATGGAGCCACAATTGAGAAAATACCTCCAAATTGTTCTGTGGGTATGCCTGTAGAGCGTTGTGGTTTTTTTTTCCAATTAGTATTTGATATGGGACTGATTCAGCTATTTGTGGGAGTACCAGCATTAAACAAAAAGTCCTATGTGTATGAAGAAGCCTTGGGGAACATATCAGTAAGCAATGTTCCTCTGTGGCTTCTGCTTCAGTTTCTGATTCTAGGTTCTGGCCACAAATTACTGATCTGATTTTCCTTCATCAAAGACTATGATTGGGACATTTAAGCCAAAATAGACCTTTAACTTCCCAAGTTGCTTTTGGCCATGACAGTCATGGGAGCTTCAAAAAAGACAAAATATTTGAGTCTGGATTAGGCTACAGAACAAGAAATTGTTAAAGTGTATGAAATAAAGGATAATAACTATGTATATTAATTGTGGTTTATTATATAGGACCATAAAATTAATCATTGTGAAAAAGTTGATGACCTGATAAGATATATAGTGACACACATATAATGTAGATTGAATCATAATAAACTATGAATTTAATTTATGGGAATTTCACCAATAAAAATAATGTGGAAATGAGGTAATATGATTTTCACAGTTGAATAGAGAACGTAAGCTTTCTTTGTTCTTGGGAATATGAGCACTGACCCTGAAGTTTCCCTTTGAAGCAACTCAGCTGCCTGCTCAAAAGAACATATAGGAAGATCTTAGCACTACAAAAGGATATGCCCAGAAAATCTAAAACTACCCAAGTTACCTCCCACAACAATTTGTTAAAGAAAAATTCCAAAGATACATAAAGTCAGAGTTGTTCTGCCACATATCACCACATTCCCAATCCACAAAATTAATTAAACCAATTGTTAGCAAATTTTGTCTGCAGTGGACATCCCTTCATTGCACTAAGAAGTGAAAGAAAAAATTACAACTATAAGGAAACTATCACTGTACAGAAAAATGAGTCTTGTTATTATCTCAAAGATATTACAGGTGATCCCTATGAATGTGGTTGAACAGTTGGAGCAGACAGAGGGACCACTGACAGCGGCACTGGGATTTGTCTCTACTGAATGTACTGGCTTTTGGGGATCCTATTCTCTTTGGATGTATAAATGCTCAACCTAGATATAATAGGGAGGGCCTTGGAATTGTCACAGAGCAGGGTACCTTGTCTCCTTTTAGGATCGGAGGGAGAGGGGTGAGAGGTTGTAGGAAGAGAGTGAGAGGAGGGGAGGGAGTGGGAATTTGGATTGGTATTTTTGTAAAGTAATAAAATAATAAAAAAGATATTACAGAAGCAAATAAATAAAATGATTGTACGCTTTCTGTATTTTCCTTATATTTCCTTTCTTCACATGCTCAGTTAAAAGATCTAGGCTTCATGATAATGTCCAGGATATAAGGAAAAGAAATTAACTTACTAATAGTAGAAATGCAGGCAAAATGATATTCAATTCAGATACTTACAAACTATCCATCACCAGATTCAATTTATATTGTACTAGTTGGAAGCAAGGAGATACAGAAAGCCCCAGCAGAACAGGAATTAATCTGTAAACTTAAATAAATGTGATTCTGCTTCATATTTTTCCTTAAGAGTGAGACTTGTCAGTCCACTGAGACTTTACCCTCTCTAACTTTGCTTTTAGTCCTTATACTTATTCCTTATCTCTTATAAAGTATTGTGAGAAATCTCAGAGCTATTAGGAATCAGGAGGAATTTTTATAGCAGAATTTGCTTGTAAGTATAGCTGTCAGAAGTGACAGGTAGAATTGTTCAAATATCTGAAATAAAGCTTAATAAGTATCTACATGTAAAGTGCTATTTTTCTGCACTGACTAAACAAAGCACTTTCTTTTCAATTGCCAAATACATACATAAATACATTTATATATATTTACGTGAAATGGAAAGTATCATCTGTACCATGTTAGAAGTATCACCTTAATTTGGAACATCATTAATTAAATAATGGAGAGATTATTGTACCTAAGATAGACTGCAAAAGAATTTTAAGATAAGCACTATGATTTTATTGTTCCTAAGAAATATATAGTGGTTGTTTTACCAACTGAACACCTGATATGTCCTTTTAATCATGTAGTGTAGAATTATATTTTCAGTATACATATTGAAATTATATGCCCTCTACCTTCCTGTTTCAAAGACTCTTATTACAAGAAACCTAAGCATTACTTATGCAGGTTTTTTGAAAGTAAAAGAAATTGAAAATAAAGTTTAAGAACAAAATAAGATAGTAAAACCATTAATAAGGACAGTCAATGCTTATTATCACATATGCAAACAAGGTGGTCAAAATGATGTAGAACAGTATAGAAAAAAAAAACAAAACAGAGATCAGGTGAGAAATGGCAAAATAGCAAAACAAGTCGTGTTAAACATGGCATCATGAAAGACAAAATAAGAGACAGGTAAAAAAAAAGCTTTCTACTTGGCACTAGACTTCAGAACAAGCTGTATGACCAAGGAATACAGCTCTCAGTGTAAAAATAATATACTACAAGTGTTCAATGACACTAGACACAGAGAAAGGAGACATACTCACTGGGCTCATTGAGATAGAGCCATGGCTATCTCAGCTTAAGTGATTTGTTGTAGTTGGTTTTTGCTTGTTTGTTTGTTTGGGAGGGTTTTTTTGTTTCTGTTGGTTTACTTTTCTTTATCTATCTATTTATTTATTTTACATTATAACTGCAGTTTCCCCTTCTTTTTGCCCTCTCATTCTCTCCCCTGGTCGTCTTCACCACTCACCCCCCAATCCACTCTTCCTCTATTTCTGTTCAGGAAGTGGCAGGTCTCCCACCAATAACGACAAAGCACGGCATATCAATTTGTGGCAATACTTAGCACCTCCCCTTGTATTAATGCTGATCAAGGTAATTCAGTATCAGGGTTAGAGTTCCAAGAGTTAGTCACAACATTAGGAACAGCTCCTGCTCCCACTGCTACAAGTCCCCTAATTATACCAAGCTACACGCTGTCACATATATTTAGAGGGCCTAAGTAAATCCCATACAGGCTCCAGAGTTGGAGGCTGAGACTCTGTGACCACTAATGAATGCAGGTTAGTTTTTTTCTGTGGGTTTTCTTGTGATCCTTGCTCCCTCTCTTCAGCAGAAATTCGATAGCTTGGCCTAATATTTGACTGTGAGTCTCTGCATTTGTTTTCATCTGTTACTGGATTAAGACTCTAACCTGACCTGGCCATCTCCTCTGACCAGGCAAGATTTCCAGTGAAGAGATTGGGAGACCAACCCAACTACAAAACCTTTGGTCTACAGTCAGTCCTCCCTATGAAATGTGCTTGAGCAAGGGTAGTGTCAAGATTGTGAGAGTGGCCGAAGACCCATGCCACAGAAGTGAGCCTACCAATGTCATTGCCTGGGGTGCCAGGACCCAAAACATAGATAGAAAAAACATGAACAGAGAAAAAAATTGTCAATGTAATGATGCCTAATTATATTCTGCTATACTTATAGAATGGAGACTACCCCAATCATGATGTATGAGCATGCTACTTCTCTTAATATTCTTCCTTTGTTTTGTCCTGTTTTAAATAACAATGGAGTTGTGAAGAAATTAAAGAAAAATCATGAGACATTAGATAGTGAATGGATAATAAATTCAAAGTAAGTGGAGAGTTAAAACATAACATTAGGAGAAAATTTAAATAGAGGCAGCACTTTAGTCACAGCTGAACAGTCTCCCAACTTACGAGTTTTTCATCTCATCTCAGAGTTACTGAACTTTCAATCAAGAATAGTTGAACCAAGGGACACAATTGGCTATTGTTGCAGATTGTTAGGGTGCAACACAAGCCAACTAATTTTAATGTTTATAAAGCCTGGGTTTTGATGTGTTGGATGGGAACTAATGTTTCTCACAAAAATTCTCTCATATTCTCACTAAAGTCCTGCTCCTTTCAAAAGAGCTAATCTCATCAGGACAACTCACTTACATGCTGCCAAGAATGGTTTTGAACTTCTGAACAGACATAGTGAGTGAACATAACTGAAGGAGAGATTTATAAGGTGTTACCTTATAAATGCTGAGCCAGTGTTACTCAGATCACCACAACATCTTATATGGCAAACCTCATGGTATATTTATTGCTGTTGTGGTTTTATCTAACTTGGATTCAAAAACCACTGTGAACTCAATACTCAAAGTGATTCTTTCAGCACATCAATATAGTTCTTCTAATTATAGGGAATACCACAGTAGCTCCCCCTCTCACGCACCAGATGACTGTAGTGCTGCTTTTTCCTTATCTCCATTTTCACCTTCCCAGGCTCTGCCTCCATGTTCATCAGTGCTGATTCCTTTTCAGGCAGTGATTTTCATTCATGTTCTTGATATTTTGATACACAAATCTCCCACGGAAAAGATAAATTCTCCTCAGGGAAAATTCATGTTTTAAGTACTATTCCATAGATTTTATTCAATTAGTAATTAGTAAATTTTCTTTACAAAGTTTTTATTTAAAGTAATGATACAAAATTAATGGCAATAATTTAATCTCATGTAAAGCAATAATTGTGTAGCCACAAATCACAACATAGTTGCATACACAACTAATACCAGTGTTTAAGGGTCTATGTCAATCTACACAGAGTATATTATTTCTTCCAGCAAGCATAAGTGTTCACATGTCCAGCTTTCCGGTTGACAGAATTCTTTTATGGTTTATATAACAAGTGATTTTTCATTTTAGTCACCTAATGAATTCACTGTGTGATTGCCTTTGACACTGTTGAGGAATAAAGTCCTCAATTTCCAAGAAAAAAACAAGGTCAGAAAACATTTGAACAGAGTACAAATTCATTCCAATAGAAGCTGAAAAAAAAAACACTTTTTATTTGCTTTGTAATTAAAGCATAAACAGTATAGTGGATTCATGTGCCAATTAGCTTTACTTAGAGGGCACACCTTATTGTGCACAGAATATATTTGACAAATACTTATTTAGTTCTTACATTAAAGCATGCGTCATAAATGGATTGAGATTCATACTTCATAAAAATTTCAGTTTCTTTCAGCTATACAGTCCTTTTTACAAACAAGTGATAATTTCAATCTCTTCTAGTGTAACCTATCATTTTAAAGATATATTTCAGAAGCTAAATTAATGTCAACAGTATTAAACTGAGAAATTTAGCAGTATTAGTTTTATTGGCTCTGTTCACTTTTGAATACTACCAAAATGAAAAGCCTCATTTCATTTTTCCGTCTCTCAAGATTTCTGCACTTCCAGTGGCAATTCTTAAAACTGTGTCTGTATTTTTGAAATTGAAATAAATTATTAGAGGCAAACCTCTTTTATGACATTTTTTAAATTCTCTAAAAAGAAATCCTTGCAGTTATATGTAATTATTTCACACAGAATCTATTATTGAGCACCATTATCTTAAACATGAAAGATAACATTTTAAAAAAAAAAATGGTGGACTAGTTAGCATAATTTAATGGATTGTGTTTTATGAGATTTTCCTTTTTGGAGACAAATACAGATTCTTTGCTTAGCTTTACCTTCTATTATTTAAATGAGAAAAGCATATAACTCTAACCACATTTAAAAGTGTATGTTTGGTAAGAACAAGCATCTAATCAATACAAGCCAACTTAGACGTGGACGTTGCTTGGCCCTTGCTCCATATTTTGAGAAACAAGCACAGACTGGGTTTAAATTGCTACCCATTTTTCAACATCCAGGCAAAAGATAAATATAGTGATACATGGTACTTGTGAAAACCTTCAGAAAGTAAAGCTTTGGCTTCGTGGAAAAATGAGAAATTTGGGAGGTTGCACTTTTCATCATCAACAAAAGCTATTTTTTGCTGACCAAAGAAGAAATGAAAAACTTTTCATTTATTTAGCTGTTCATGGAAAGGTTGTAAAGGTCCTGCCATGAAAGACAGAAAGGAAGAGCTGTTCATAGACCCTTTGAAAGAACAGACATCATAAGCACAGATTCATATGGTCCGTGGATTACTGTGGGAAGGTGAGGGGGCAAGAGCACCAGGATAGGATCCCAGAAAGAGGAGACTTGCCTCTGTACTGTTCCATTGTTCCTGTCTGTTTTATCCTCCGATTAGGTGTGTTCCAATTTAATACATTACTGGTGAAAATCATGTTTTCTGAATAAGAACTTAAGTGAGGAGAAATTGTCTTAATATTTTGTTTTATTAAAGTGTAAACTGAGGGTTGGCTTGTGAAGAAAAATGATTTCTTTTCTCAAAGGAGTTTTTTTATTTTTTGTATGAAAAATGTAACTGATGACTGCAATATATATGTATGTATATATATGTATATTAAAAGGATAGTTTTTGATTCCTAATACATATTTTAATGATATTTAAATTGGATTAAACTTATCTATCTCTTCCAATATTTAAAATTTCTGAATGATGAAAATGTTGAACGTACTTTCTAATTCCTTCCCTAACTTTGCAATCAGGCACTTAATTGTTCTTGGAGAGTGCCACAGTTTTTTTTTTATTATACATCTCTGCATCATTAAAGGTGAAGATCTTGTTTCTTTCTGAGCCCAACTTGGCTGCTATTGATGTGCTCCTGCGCAGATCTCCCATCAGCCATCCCTTCAGCCTCATAAAACAATAGTGTTATAATGTCAGTGAAGCAAATGTCACAATCAATGCACGGTCATTGATTAAGGTGAAATCCTTCAAACTGTATGACAGTGTCACTATAAAGATGCTTTTCTGAATTTAGTGAGATATTAACAGGCAATATCCAATATTAGAAACTCAAAGTAGCCCTTTGATAGACAAATTACACAGGTTAAATCCTAAGTGCCACATAAAGTGTTTCCTTGTGTTCTATCACAATATTAAAAAAAAAAACACTTTTTATGCATACCTTTAGAGAAAGTTTTGTTTCTGTCACTAACACTAAAGTAAAAGCATTGTTACAGATATCATGCTAAGAAATACTATCAATAAAAGTTTCAGGAGAAAAAAAGGTAGAAGGAAAGAGGGAGTACCACAGAAGATGGGGAATGGGAAAAAGTTGGACCCTGAACAGAATAAAGGTGGACAGAATGCAGAAGATGTCTGGAAAATGAAGGGATGTTTGTTCAGGGTAATCAAAGTGACTCCCTGAGCAATAAGATCAAGACTGAGAGTAGGTTCCTAATGCTGAAATCATAGCACACTAAGTACAAAGGACTCAGATAATCCAAGCTAGATCTAACCTTAAATCTGACTTCCTGCAGTATAGTTCCTCTTATTTCAAAAGTATTACACTAGTGGACAGAGAGGACAGCAATTAAATAGTCCTCCCAACAGTAACACTTATGAAAATTGTATGTAAGAGACAAAATATGTACAAAAGTGTGCTAAGCGGCTGCAGATGTCAATGACTACATCTTTACAATTAAACTTAAAGCCACTAAGCAGGAGGAAAATCAAGCCAAGTTCTGGAAACCCACACAGCTCCCCAGTGCTAGAGATCATGAACACTGGAAAAGAATCTCCTAGCACCACTTTTCTAAACCAGCATAATCCATTACAGCATTCTTAGTGTCAACCGTACACCAACAGAAAAGTATATCAACCATTCTTCACCAAAGAAACCTCTCTTTACAGCAACTGGAAGCCATCAAAGAGAACCACAACTGAACACAATGAAGAGATTAACAGATCCTAACCCCAACAGATTCATCTATATAACAGCTACTGCATCTATAACTCAGGAGACATGAGGGGCCAAGTAGGAAAAAGGGTAAGAGTCAGAGTACCAAAAATATCTGTTGTAAAATGATGCCTTCTAGAAATTAGTACCTGAGCAAGATGAATAGCAGCAGTATCAATGTATATATTAATATTAAGGGGAAAATTTCATGGGTCTAACCGAAAGATAAAGAATCCCATCTAGGATTGATACTTAATCCTGATGAATTGTTCCTGTGAGGTAGTGTGCCTGTTCTAATGGGAGCTCAGAAAATCCAGCTGGACCCGGACAGAACGAGCATGTGATCAAACTCTGTTTGTGGCTGACAATGGGAGCTGACTGAGAAGCCATTGGTAAAGGCACTGGGGTTTGTTTTTACGGCATGTTCTGGCTTTTGGGGACCCTAGTCTATTTGAATGCACAGCTTCCTAGGCCTGAATGTAGGCAGGAGGGTCTTGGGTTCCCTGTCCTCTCTCAAGCAGGGAGGGGGAGAGAGGAGGGTGGATGGAGGAGCCAGAGGGGATTGGGAGGAGGAGAGGAAGTGTAAATTTTTGAATGGAAAAATAAATAAAAAAAAAAAAGAAAGAAAAAATATCACATCTAACTAATGACTGCTGGGAGAAGGAGAATCAGTTTCCCCCAGGAATATATTTACTTATTGATTATCCAATGCAGAGATAATCAACTCCAGAACTATATATGCACAAACAACAAAAAAGGACTCAAAAAACTGAAGTCGCACACACACACACACACACACACACACACACATTTTATAAGTGTGTATGTGTGTCTTGTGTAACAATAGTCAAAGAAAAAATGGCAGCCATCTTGAGAATGGAGGAACATGGGAAGGATTCAAGGAAAGGTACTCAGGAAGAAATGCAGAAAGGAAAGGAAGTGGGAGGGAAGGATGTAATTATATTTTGATTAAAAGCATATTTATTGCTTGAATGATATAAGATAATGTAGTTATGTGTATATAATCTGAATATTTTCCTGTATAGCATCCAGAGAATTAAAAATTCAATATTAGCCAAATGTGACACATTCCTATATGGAATTGTGTTTAGGAAGACTATTGATAAGGTAATAATATTACTAAGCCACATATATGAAATTGAAAAACAATAATAGTAAGGTTAAAATAAATATATAAACTAGTACTTAAAAACAATTGTTTACTAAAATTTCATCTTTCACATTAATATTTCTCCACCATAGAGGTAATATTCCTTAATGCATATTATTTTTTACAATTATCAATCTATGTTGCTTGAGTCTCTATGAGGGTTTTACTGATTCAGTATTTGAACACTGATACTTGCTAGTGGACATACTCCAGAATTTGTAAACTAAAATATCTTCTGTGATATTTGTCCTATGATTAATGTTTTATATTAAGTTAAACTACTGCCATTTCATTTTGTATGATTATTTTCTACTAAAATTTTTCGAGCAGGAATAGGTTATTCATAAATTCTATGGTTTTATTATCCTAAATAGTTTCTCTTTAGGGGAAAGGTGAAAAGTGAAAATGAGTATTTGTTTTAATTACAAACTCATCAAAAGTAGAATATAGTATTTACATTATTGAAAATAATACTATTGATTTTAATGTGATAAGGCACAAGAAAGAGGTATTACAATGCAAGATTTTCAGGATTCTCCCCCCACACACATACACTAACTCACAGACATTCAGAGACATACACACACACAATTTCCCACATCCATATACTCAAATTAATTTACTATGATTTTCAGTTCTAGTTAGAGCCTTTGTCCCAAGGGCTTGTTAATCTTGTATCCCATTCCTGCCCTGTTACAATTTGAAGATTGTCACAAGAAGGATAAATTTCATGCCATTTTCTGTTCTCATTACAATCTTCAGATTGTTATGAGAATGGATTAATTTTGCTCAATTTTCTGCCCTCGTTACAGACTGTTATGAGAATGGATTAATTTTATGACATTTTCTTCTTTCATTATAATCTTTGTTATGGGACTGAGAATATAACGAGAGTGAGAGTATATCAAGCAATAAGAGGTCTGTGTGAGCTCATGACAAAGATTGTAACGAGAGGAAACTGCACCCAATCCATTCTTGTGACAATTTTAAGATTGCCAAGCGAACCCAGAGTGACACTGCATTTATCCACTCTGAAGACAAAGATTGTTGAGAAAATGGGAAAGAGCAAAATTAATCAGTTCTCCTGACAATCTTGAGATTGTACTTAAGCTGGTGGTACTTTTTCAGTGATACAGTACTTACACGAAAACATGTGCACTGCAATTAAATGATACTTACCAGAAAAAATAACTTCCATATTTTTTTCTTTCTTTAGCTGTCTCTTTTTATTCTTTGTTGGAGTTGATTTATGGTATGGACTATATTCTGTAAACATTATTACATTAAATAGGAATTAATGTTCCCTGCAATGTCAAATACATACGAAAAAACACAGACACACACATTAACACCCAGAATAAAATAAAAGTTAGGGTAAATATTTAGTAGTCACTTCAAATCATTTCTGAAAAGGAATTATTGTATTATTCAATGTTTTATTGGCAAATGTTTTATTCTCTTTCAATACAACTTTCTTAAAGTTGAAGGCGATATATTTAGCAGTGTCTAAATAATACCCTCAATCTCACTTCATAAAGATCAATATACTCATTTCAATGAATGTACATTAATTTCTATTTATTCTATTAAGTAGACCTCAGTTAAGCAGATATTTTATTAATTTTGAGATGTATTTGCAATGTATCCCCACTGACATTTATATATATTTATATATTTGTATATTTGAAAAAATGCTGGGTTTTTTTTGTACATCCAAAACTGCATCTATGTTTCTGCCTATCTACTTACCTACTTGTCTATCTAACATCTATGAATTGGAGAGATCTTACACTCACATCATATTTTAAGACATATTTATGCAAATTAGAGGTTAACTGATGCTTTTCCATTATTTATTGTCTTCTGTGAGTCATTCACCCACAAAAAGCAGTTCTCAAATGTTATTTAATTATAGGCAAACAACAGTTCATTGACAAAGATTGGTTATAATTCCCATTTGTAACCGTAAGAATTGAGAATTAAAATTATATATCAGTCCACAGCCAAAAATGAAGATAGAGCCAACTGTTGAAGCTATACCAGTATACACAAGCACAGAAAATATCCTACATACATGTTGCTGTGCCTTCTAAAGCCCATGTTTTTGTTTGTTTGTTTGTTTGGTTGGTTTTTTTGAGACAGGGTTTCTCTGTGGCTTTGGAGCCTGTCCTGGAACTAGCTCTGTAGACCAGGCTGGTCTCAAACTCACAGAGATTCGCCTGCCTCTGCCTCCCGAGTGCTGGGATTAAAGGCATGTGCCTCCATCCCTCGGCTAAAGCCCATGTTTTTGTGCAATTAATTTGCACCAACAAAAATGAAAATAATTGGCTAATCAGTGTACATAAATAAAGAAGGAAAATGATCATTATTTTCAAATAATTTTGTTTATATTAATATATATATGACATAGGGTTTGTTTTTAATATGGATATATATTATCGCATAATTATATCTGTTTCTTTAACTTATGCATTAAATTTATATGTATCATTTGATGTGCAATAAGAGATTTAGGGTGTACACTCCCAGCAATTTTCACGTATATAAAACACCAGCCCAAACCGTGTTACTAAGCTGTGCATCAGATCTTTGAAATTTATGCATACATTTTCTAAAGCTGACGTCATCTCACCATTTGCATTACTTCTAGGCCTTGGAAACCATCCAGGTTAACCTTTCACTCCGTTAGTTTATTTTAGGATTCACAGAGAGGTAAAACTATGCAATATTTGCCTGCTCCTTCTTTGTTTCACTTAAATGTATACCCTCTGATTCACTAAGAGTGTTACATATGAACAAGTTTGTTTTAATTACAACTCAGTGGATGCAAGACTATATGTTGGTATATTTGGGATTTTCTTTAGGTCTGCCCCCTCTATCTACCAATGGAAACTTTCATAATTTAATAATTTGGTTATTGCCTTTAATGCCATAGATCAGATCTTTGAAACTGATCTTGAAATCTCTTGAAAAGTTCACACATTCTCTAATGCTATGACTTCATCTCACCATTTGCGTTTTAGTTCTAGGCCCTGGAAACCATCCACATTAAACTTTCATTCCTTTAGTTTATTTTAGGATTCACAAAGAGGTAAAACCATGCAACATTTATTTGTCTGTGCCTTCTCCGTGTGTGTGTGTGTGTGTGTGTGTGTGTGTGTGTGTGTGTGTGTGTGATTTCCTTAGGACACACACACACAGATGGAAATCTGGCTTATATGACGATGTCATTTATATCTGCCATATCAAATACTGTTCTAATCAATGTCTACAGTGATATACATTTGCAACAATATCTGCATATTAAGATTCTGTTTTCTCCATATCCTCAATTACATTTATCATATTGTTAAATAATCATAACAGGATTACAGATATGTCATCATGGTTTTGATTTTCACTTCCATGATAACTAATAGCTTTGAAAGTTATTTTTGTTTCCCTTGATCATTTGTTAAGAAATGATCATAGTCAAGAAATGACTATTGAATTCCCTTGCTCAATTTTTAATCAATTGATTTATCCTCTTACTTCACTGACTTTCTACTTCATACAATATCAGAATGGTTTTTATCACAAACATTGTGTGTAAAACCACAATGATGTGAAATGGATAAAATAAACATTGTATTGCTAATGAAGCATTATATTTAACTGGTTGATATCTGATTTTTATCCTTCTGAGAAGCAAGAGAAAAAATTAGCTGAGTACCACAAAAATTTAAAGATAGAAAATGTTCTCAATATTTGTATTTGATAAGGATTAATATCAAAACTATGTAAACATTATATGCTATCGCAAAAATTTAAAATCTGTAACAATTTAAATTTTTGTTTCCAAAATATTCTTAAACATATAGAAGCAAATAGTATATTGACAATAATTTATCACCTAAAAATTTTTAAAACGTGTTTTTTTTTTTACTTTTCAAGAAAGGGTATTTTTTTCATATTTAAGATTATTCAATAGAATGCACTTATTTCATCACATGTGATTTGATTCCACAGTTTTCTTTGCATGACTTTTATATGTTATCCATTGCTTAAGTTTCATCATATCATCACATTTTACTAATATCGATATGACAGACCAGATGTGTTAGAATCTAAATATCATATATTGAACATTATACTTGGAATCACTTAACTTTATCTTCAAATGTACACAGAGTAATTATCAAATAAACAGACTGAAAAGGTGGGAGTTCTTAGAAAATGAATTTTCTAGTGACCTGGGATAGCAAAGATTTTTCTTTTAACTTTTAGCTTTTTAATGATTTCTCAAGGGAATGTGTGCGTGGGACACTTGATTGATTACATGATTTATTTTATGTCATATCACGAAGTCTTAGGATCTTGTTTTTATGATCTCTCTCTCTCTCTCTCTCTCTCTCTCTCTCTCTCTCTCTCTCTCTACTTTTCCTTTCTCTGAATTCTCTGAAACCTTGCAAAAATTAAAATGAGAAGTGGAAAATACAACAGGCTCTAGAAGTGTTATGGGAGTTTCTATCCTGTCTAACTTGAGACTCTTTAGCACTATTAATGCTATTCCTTTGTTTGTGGGAATCAATAGATTCGATTGAATTGCTTAATATTTGACTTGGCATTCTATGAACTACCAATAATATTAATATGCATGTAAAATTCCTTCTAAAACCTGTGTTATATATTAACAACAGCTACAACAAGTATGCCTACATGCCCTGGGGAAAAAAAAATCTAAAACTTTCTCTTTCCTCATGTTTGATTTTGGACTTAAGATGAATAGGTCTGTTATGAGGTCAGAATGGGAAGAAAAAGATCAAAATGACCTCTGGGAAATAAAGGTTATTTGACATCCTTCGGATTACCAGCTGAGAGCATTGGCTACATATCAGAGTAAAGACCTGACAAGCAGGGGAAGACTTCATTTTCCAACAAGTAAAATATCAAGGCAGAAGTTCAGCTCCTACCTTCCCTCCATGAGAGCCATTCATCGAAATCAGTGGCCATGATCAATGCTGCATTTTCACAATCTAAACAAACATCAGTGTCTCCAGTCCAGTCACATCTTCTAAAGCTGTTTCTTCCCAGTGGAATTTAATTGCAGTGACATTAGTCTCTAGAGAGCAGACACTTCTCAAGGCTACTCATTTGCAGCAGGGACAAAAATCAACGTGATAGTGTCAAAACTGTTAGACACAAAAAACCTGTTAAAGATCCAAGTGAGTAATTGTCCTCCTACTGATGTCAGCAGTAAAATTTAATGGTTCTTCTATCACTAGATTTAAAATGTCCTTTATTTGATAGCCATGAAAAGAATATAATGTTTTTAACTGTTAAAATTCCAGACATATTTTTTTTTGCTATGCTTTGAAATGCCCTCTGACATAAAATGCTATAGCTCCCTTTTGATATGTCTTTGTCATCATTTTATAGAAAGGCCTGGAAACCAGAAGGTTATCTTTGTGTCAAAGTCTTTTTGAATTTATAACCAAACTTGCCACAGTTTAATATTATGGTTTACTAATCATATCAAAGAATCAAAATAAATTCTTTTCTTAAAAACATGAAAAATAGCGGTGTTCATTTTTAGTAGTTATTCTATACTTCTAAAACACATGCTGCTCCCTTTTAAATCCATCTCAAAGACTCTTCTCCCTGGCGTATCATTGCCTTTGGAATCACATAAGCTGAAGGGTGGCTGTCCCTTGCCTTGCTGATATCACAGAAAAACAAAATAAAGGGAAAGAAAAGGAAAAACAGGGGGAAACTAATGAGAATTTAATGGTAAGAGCAAAGTAAGTTTTAGAACTTTGAAATAACAAAATGAAAAATACATGATAAACTATAATGTGGTTTAGCCTCATGAGGTTGAGAGTAATTTTATGGGTTCACAGTGAGCTTGAAAGTATATTTCTGGTTCCATTTAAAGAACTATAGAGTACTTGGTTGGTCTAAAAATTGGATATGGTATATTTTGTATTGGAAAAATCATCCAGCACATTTTTATACAATATTATAAAATAAATGGCAACTTTTACCTTCTGTGAAATACTGTTTAATAAGATTCATAATGAAATGAAAGTGATACTATATTTAAAGTATAATAATAAGATAATGATTATATGAGCAGTATAACTATATAGTCAGTACTCTTGTCATATTTATAATTAAAAACTAGCTATGTGTATCTGCTCAACTTTGAAAAGTTTGCAATTAATTCTAATTTCTGTCTTATTGATGAATAATTCTTATAATTTTTAAAGAATCCCTAATCTATTAAATAAGGGTGAAAAAATGTGAGGCTCAGAATATTTATGGAGATTATAAATTTAATATTCCAATATTCTTTTCACCTTACACAGTATTTAATAATTTTGTAAGTATTGCTGATATCCCATCTTTCATTTTTCTACTATATCTCTGCATAAAATAAATCATACATGTTTTATGATTAAGAGAAAAGGATTAGTTATCTTTCAAGATACTCTAGGTGTAGCACTCCCATCTCTTTTGTAACACTATCTAGTATCTTTGGGGAAAGAGGAAAAGCTAAAACTTCCAAAACAGTGTTCCACAGAATTTTCTCTAGAAGCGCTGCTCCTGAAACTTAGCTGAGGCTCGTGACTAAGAGTATTTCTTTCTTTCTTTCTTTTTCTTTTTTAAAGCCATAGCTGAATTGAAAAAAACAAACAAACAAAAAACAAAAACTGGAGTACAAAACAGCAGCACAAGCCCACTGACTCCATGACTTCTTGCCCCCCAAGTCCTGCAGAGCTGCCAACCATAGCCAGGAGCCATCATATTAGTCTACTGTGTAGACAAGCTTGTCCTGCCCTGGGGTAGGTAGGGGCTGCATTGGGTCCTGATGTCACTGGGTATTAAACTGAACCAGGAAGCAGAGTATCAAGAAGCAGCCAGCATGAAGGGAAGGTGCAACATTGCTACCCCTATTCTACCCAAGCTTCAAGTTAGGGTATTGGTACTTCCTGGGAGCTGTTCTGAGTTCTTGTATGTTTGCTTGTCATGCACATCCCCAGGAAGGCCCCATAGCATGGTCTAATGGTGATGTCTCCAGCTTGCTCATGTCCTCCAGCTTCTTACTTCACCATGTGCTGAAGAAGAACCATTTAGCTGGCCTTCTCTTGCCATCCCTGCCGATCTACCTCGTGTAGAGATCTCACATGTCAGTGTCTCGAAGATCAGCATAGTCATTTCCATAGGAGATGACCTTAATCCCCTTGTCCAGCACGTTTTCTCGAAGCTTCTTGAACTCATCTACATCTCCTTTCCAAACCAGCATGAAATGTTCTAGGCCAGACTTAGGGGCTTGACAGCCTCTAGGAACAGGGCCTGGAAAGTGATGTCGTCCACCGTCCAGCCACAACCCAAGAAAAGAAATGACTTGTTTTTATAGACTTTCTGAATCTCTCTCATAACTTCAGTGTTCCTGAGCACATTCTAACACCCAGCTGGGTGTAGGACAATGCCACTAGGATTGGTATAAACCCCATGGATCTGTAATACACTTAGCTTCCGCTTCTCCTGAGCCCACTCCAGAAACTTTTTCTCATCAATAAGGTCAAGGGATTCAAGCTGTTTTCCATGGTCAGCTGCATAGAGTTCTAGGAAATTGTCAAAATTTGTAGTTAATACTAGGGCTCCATTTTCCATCAGATGGAGAACAGACTGAAGGAGCTGTTTTCCCCAATCTTCTATCTTTGACTCCAGGTCATCAAATACTTCATATAAACAGTCTTTGAAAAATATGGAACGAATATTACTGGTATGGGGGAGTGAGTTTCTGAATGAGGTCATGGGCAACATGGACGAGGTTCTTGTCTTCATGGAGACACTTTTGAAACTTTTTGCTTTCCTCGTCTTCCAGAAGATCAAAATCAATAGCAGCGTCCATCAAGGCCTGAATTAACCCCTTCCAGGATTTCAGGGCTAGGACTTGTGATGCAACTGCACTGCTAATGCCTGTGCCAATCACCAGCATGAGTTCTCCAGGTTTCTTGGTTTTCATGCTTGGAAGCAGCTTCCTGGGCTTTTTGGTGGGAGGTTCGGCATCATTGAAGAGTCCAGAAATCTTGTCTATATCAGAAGCCTGGCTCCCTGTAGAAGCCATCCAGTTTCGTGTCTGCTCCAAATGCCACTGCTCGAGGTGCAGCTACCGGCCGGCACAGCTGTCACTAAGAGCATTTCTTAGTGCACATATATGTCTGATAACATCTAATTGTCTATTTCCTGACAGCCAGAGAGTGAGATCTAACAAGAATATTCTAAGAAGTGTAGGCAAAATGAATATTTTGTAACCCATCCTCAAATATTGTCAAACTTAATATTGTTTTATTTTGTTGGTCAGAAGAAAAACAAAAGACATGGTATATAACTATCCCTCTTCAGCTAGGGCCTATATGATTTCAACAATGTAGAAGTTTTCTTTCTTTCTTCTTTTTTTTTGAACTTAGCTATTAAGTTTTATATAGGTTTAGGTTTTAAGGGAAATAACATAATTAGGTAAATATACATATTCTCTATCACTTGATTTTAGACAATAATGAATAAATGCCACCAAAGAAAGTACAGTGTTAACTGAAAAAAATCAGTTGAAATATGATTGTCATAGATTAGATTAGTGATTAAACTATAGTAAACTGCATTTTATCAAAGACAGAAGGAACTCACCAAGGCCAGCTGGACTGGGTCTAAAAAGGAAGGGAATAAAACCGGACTCTCTGAACATGGCAGACAAGAAGTTTTCAAGATGAGTAAATAACATTGCTGAATTAAATAAGGTTGCTGTAGTGGTACACTATCCTCTAGGCCATCATAAAACTGGGGCAGCTCTGCTTACTCTCAGATGGCCCTCTCAAATTCTGCCCATTTGTAAATCATGAATGTCAGGGAAGGCTCAGCAGGTGGTACAGCAAGCTTTAAGTCACATAAGAGATTGACAGTTGCTGTGTTGAGTAGACTCTTCTTCAGTGATGTAGCTCGGTACACTACCCACATACCTATGAGTGACCACTTCTTTATCATTCTCTTAGCAACCCTATCCAATTTCATGATTCACCAAGCCAGACCAGAATGGAATCTTTTATTTTGTCTGTTGTTTATCTATCTACCTGGGGTGATATGTCTATTCAAATATTTCAAAAGGAAAGTAAAGTCACACTGTAGTTAGTCATCCTCCATATACTAAACCAAGGTAGTGAAGCTTTGTTTGAGGACATGAAACACTACCCTGTGGTAGCTACAGAGTCTATGTTGCTGGTCTTCTGTGAAAACACAATTTGTTAAAAGCTTGATATTTGGGGACATTTTCTTTCTTTATTGCAGTTAATATTAACTGGTAAATCTAGAAATCTTTTCAAAATAGTTTATTGTTGTCTATACATTTACCTTTTCAGTGCACAGGCTATATTTAGAATTATACATTATTATTAAAAAATCTAAATAGATATTGAAGGTGGTAGGATAAACCACTTTATCCATGCCATCCTCTCCTAAGGCTGCACAGCTTAGTGTCCAAAGACACGCTTGTACAGAGTCCATCTATAGGAGAAAACTAGAGCAATATCCAATTTTGTCTGTGAAGAAACAACACCTAGTAGAATCACTGCTATCTCAGTCTTCCAAAGACTAAAGGCAATTAACACAATCGATTATCTTGGGACATTATAGAGTGAGTTATATGGGAGAAGGTTCACATCCGAAGATGCAGGGATCTAATCAAATGCCATCATTTATAACACTTAAGTGTACAGGTCAACCCAAACGGGTTCAATAGGTCAATGTTTCACCTTTTCAAAAGCCCCTCTCAACTATTTGATATATGTCCTTCCCAAAATATGAGGAGTTTGGGTATATTTCTCCACAGAATTACCGTTCAAACTCCTGAAACACAGTGGTATTGGCAACTAGGCTCCTCATCTGGATTAGGAGAAACTGTTTCTGGGCACTTCTATAAGATGTTTGTCAAAATGTGTGGATTTGTGAGATCAAGAGAAGGTAACCTGTCCTTGACTATTTTTGCTACAAGAAAGTAGGAGAATCGAATAAAGTATCCATAGAAAAGACTAACAGATCTTTAGAATTACTATAAGCACTCAGTGGTTATTTTTTTTTCTTTTTTCTTGCTAAATGAAAACTAGTAGAGATAACTAGTTCATAAAATGCAATCAATGCAAAGCTGAAAAGAACATGCAAATTTAACAAGGAAAGTGTCACTACAAAAACTGAAATAAAGCTGTATTAAATGAATTTAAGGAAATGGGGTCTTTGGATTTACCTGTAAATGATTCAAAATAACAAAAATATATAAATTATCCTAGATACAAAACAGTTCATAAAGATGACCAAAATAGATTATGAAAGTATAAGAACAAACATAATATGTTCAGCTAAGAGAAAGGGATTTTAAAATTGAATATATGGGAATTATGGATCTAAGGTACCAAGCTACAGGGTCTCAGAAATCTATGTGGTCAACCAGAAGAAAAAAACTAAGCATTGAAGAATATTTATTGTCAAATGATTCTGCAAAAGAATGTAAAGGAATAAGAAAGGCAGAGGGAGAGAGAGAAAGAGAGAAAATCATGAAGGAAAATCAAGCAAGCTACTTATGTGTTATTAGATACATAAGTTTCAAGCCACTGTGAGCAGCACATTTCCCCAGATAGATTGATGGTCCTGGGTTGTGTGCAGATAACAAATTGACTGAGAGTTAGTCTGTGAACCAGATAGCAGCATTTCTCCATGATGTTTGCTATACTTCCTTTTCTGTGAATCAATTTCTAGGCCCAAAGTAATACTGCAAGACTGCCTTCGAGTACCTGCATGAATTCCTATGGTAACATCTCTTTATAACCTACTGTAACCTGAAAAAATGAGTGAAGCCCCCCAACATTGTTTTTTTTTATTACTCTGTTTGTCACAACAAAAATGAAGATAGAATAGTGTCACTTAACAGTATTACATAAGCAGTGCTGAAGCTAGAGTTT
>NC_022030.1:29854013-29868915 GCF_000317375.1 Microtus ochrogaster
TCAAGAGAACTCAAGACAGAACTGAGAGGCAGGAACTGGTGGCAGAGGCCATGGATGAATGCCACTCCATGACTTGCTCAGCCTGCTTTATTATCGACTGAAGACCATCAGCTTCAGGACAATACTGCCCTCAGAAACCGGGGCCCTTGTACATCAATGAACAATCAAGAAAATCAGCACAGGCTTTTACACAGATTAATCTGGTGGGCCATTTCCTCAATTGACATTTTTCTTTCATAAAATGACTAATTGGTACCAAGTAGTCATAAAACTAGCCAGTACAAAAGCAGAGATCATGATGAACTATTTCAAACAATTATAATCGAAAAATATGGATAACTCATGAAAGTTGATAAATTCCTAAAGATAAATACTTTGCCAAAGAGAATAATCAAACAAATATGTCAATAGTCCAATAAGGAGTAAAGTGATTGAATCAGTGACCAGAAACATCTGATGAGGAAAAACTCAGGAGCTGCCTTTATGAGAAACTCCTATCAATTATATGAGGAAGGTTTAACAAGAGAGTATAACAAGATATTTCCACAAATAAAAAATAGAAAGAAGAAAATATATCAAACTTATTTCTACAATGAAAAAAATTAACCTGATATGAAAATCCACTAGGAAGTCTACAGTAAAGGGAAGAAGGGAGGGAGAGAGATAGACAGAGACACAGATAAAGATAGAGAAGGAGTGAGTCATAGAGAGATGCAGAGAAAGAGAAATAGAGAGCAAAAGAGATAGGAAGAAAAACTGGATAAATAAATAAAGAAAGAAACAAAAAATCACACACTATTTCTATACTCAAATTTATGTGTCGAATTCGTATTCCTACTAAGCAGATTATATATGTATATAACTTCACCAAATAAGATTACCTTTGAGACTCAAGAATCACACAACTAGTAAATGTAATACAGAATTAGCAGAACACAGGTAGGGAGGGAATTATATTTTTCTCATTATTTACTGAAAAATATTTTAAAATACCAAAATAGTTCATTATAAAATGACTCATCAATGCATTAAATATTAAAAGGTATATGGACTGAGGAGATTGCTCAAAGTGCTGCAATTTCAATCCCAACAACCATGTAACAAGTCAGGTGTCCCATACATTACTCTAAATGTCCTTAACTCCAGATGTAGAGATCAAACACCATCTTCTAACATTTGTGAACAAACATTTCTACTTCTACACACAAACATGCACATATACTCATGGACATACACAAAGAAATCAGAAAAATCATTTTTTCATTATATTTTGGTTTATTTTATAAACCTCTGTGTGTGTGTGTGTGTGTATGTGCGTGTGTGTATATGCATGGATGTAGGTGCCATTGGACACATACAAGGGTCAGAGACAAACTTGCAAGAGTTAGTTAGTTGTCTGTGTGTGTCTGTGGATAGAACAGAGGTCATAAGCCTTGAAAGAAGGTGTCTATACCCCTTGAGTCATCTCACAGACCCTAAAATAAACCTTTAAAAAATAAAATTAAACACATATCTAGTTTTAGTAACTGCCAACAAGAGAAATCTGGAAATAAATAGCACACTCAACTGGGATAAATAGTGAACTTTAAGTTTTCATTGGGTAACAAACAAGAACGCCAACTCTCACAACTCTACCTGTGTGATCATAGACAACACAGCCTAAGTGTGCAGGAAAAAGAAATGAGTTCCAAACTTATGAAATGACCGTGTGTGTGTGTGTGTGTGTGTGTGTGTGTGTGTGTGTGTGTGTGACACACACACACACACACAGAAAGAGAGAGAGAGAGAGAGAGAGAGAGAGAGAGAGAGAGAGAGAGAGAGAAACATATGAATCATTTAACTGCAGAGGAATGATGAGGCCTAACCCCTAGTTTAGAAACTGTTGAGAGGTCGAGGGAGATTCAGTTTTTCTTAGGATTCACAAGTGGCAGATTTCTCATGTTCCATTGGATTATCCCATAGATGCTTATGTGGGTAACACTCACTAAATTGGGAGTTATTTAAAAAAACAGGTTCCTGAACCTAGAAGGGAACTCTATTATGAAGAGTTACCAAGGGCAATTCAAGAGAGGAATTTGGAAGTATATACAATTAAGATACATTATATACATGTATGAACATTTCCAAGGATCAAGGGTAACAAATTTCTTCTTTAAAATGTTAAAATGTTCTAACTTATAATTTTAATGTATAGATATAATGAAATTCCCATTAAAATTTGACACAATTTCTCACACACTATAAATCTGGATCTCATAGGTTAGCAAACAGATGCCATAGAGTTACGCTGATAGAAGGTAGAAACAGAATGAGGAACATTATCAGATATATTTTTTTAAAAAAATCTACAGTAATTATAACAGAATTGTACTAATAACAGTTTAGAACATAAACCAATGAAAACTAAAATATATTCTTTAATTTAGGTCAAAAAATTCAAAAAAGCATGAAAGTATTTAAAAGCTGACTCTAGTAGGTAGTGTTGAAATATATTGCAATGATGACCCTAGAGGCAGGTGAAGACAAGAGACAGACCACAGACAAAGGTTATGTCTTAGAGACAGGAAAAGAGTCAAAAAAAGAAAAAAAAACTGAGTTTTGGAAAGATTTTAAATGAATTCTATTATAAAAATCAATTCCAAATCTTAAGGTCAAGAAATGAAACTTTTCAAACACATATCTACTCCAAATAAAAATTTTTAAACTACCACTGGCCTAAAAAGTTATACTTTGTCTGTAGAACTGGGTCAATTATCACTGAATTATAATTTTGTTCAAGGTAGACATCCAGTATTTTTTTTTCATTATGCATCTATGTTTCTCTAAACAGGGTTTCATGTAAGCCAGGGTGACTACAAACTCACAATGGAGCTGAAATTGACCGGATTATCTGACCTCCACTTTCCACATGTTGGGACTATAGTTATGGAACATCACACGTGGCAGACTCAAAACAGCCCATCTCCTCTACTTCTACATCCATCATTTCCTTGGTTAGTTTTAATTCCTTGAAGCTGTGGTAAAACTGTCTATGTGCTATCCACATAATATACCTTACCTATTAAGAACAAACTTTTATGTATATCTTCTCATATAAAATAATGATCACGTTCTCTGAGAGTCAACCCTTTCCTACTTAAAAATTTAAAAAAAAAAACAGGTTATTTCCTGGAGGAGAAAAACTGACATTTTTTTCAGAATGCAAAAGCAGGATTTATTCAATGCACAACATTTGCTGTTAGCATGTGGACACCTTCATCTAGACACACTCCAGGCTTACCAGTGTTTGGGGTTGCATGCTTGTTGTTAGGGTACCACTTTGCATGGTTCCTGCAGTTAATTAAAACCCCCCTCTAACTTATGGAAGCAAGCAGATCTGAAACTAAGTTTTATCATGTCACT
Organism: Microtus ochrogaster; assembly: GCF_000317375.1. Lineage (NCBI taxonomy): Eukaryota > Metazoa > Chordata > Mammalia > Rodentia > Cricetidae > Microtus > Microtus ochrogaster. Next base: position 29,857,416 of record NC_022030.1, read on the forward strand.
AAGTACTTCAGATGTTGTCAACACTTATCAAAAATCTGTTAACGTCTCTAAAATTATCATTCATTTCAACTAAATGACCTCCTCTATCTTTAGAAAAAATTAGATAATTGACTTATCTACTAACATTTGACAGCTCCACTGAGAAGTCAAAGTGTGGAATTTCATGGTAAAATTATATAAATTCATGTTAAAACATCATTTCAGTTGCTTTGCAGTGTACCACAAGTCCTAGAGAACACGTCTTTCATTTAACTCTCCAGTTATCTGTCTTTATACCTTATCTGGTGACAATGACCTTCTGTCATTCATGTTCTCTGACAACATTCTGTGCTCTTGGTTATATGTTATGACCTTGAACCTACCACAATCTCTAAGGTACTTGTGTGCCTGTCACTTTGTTCATTTGCTATTTATTTCTGTTGCTCTTTGTCACAAACCTATAGTGATTTGTTATGCTTATGTCTTTCTTGTGTTCAGATTAGAGAAAACCCACTTCCTATGTCTCAAAACAATTATTAGTTGATACTATTTACACAAATCAAGGATGTCTGGCTGCATTCACTTGGGGTCATCCTTTTATCTTAAGTGAGGTAATAAAAGAAGATTGTACACACTGCCTTAAGGATCATCGATGTCATCTGGTCAGCCTGGGGACTGGACAGATCACAGATTCAGTAATTGCCCAACTGTTATTCCTAAGTTAACATTTATTGAACACCTACATTGAGTAAGACACTGGATGTAGTCAGTGAATGTGACTTATAAAATCACCTCTTTTCATGGTGTTTGAGCAGACCACAGGGACCATATGGGCAATTATAATCGCGGTAGCAGTTAATCAGAGAAAATCTGAAGCACGGGAATGTCATCAGCCAAAGGGTGGAGTTTGCTTTGTGTCTCAGTTCTTGATTCATGCCCTGCTTCTTCATGAAAATCAAAAACTGGGAGTTAAGGGGAAGTCTCTGAGGACAAGGATGAGGATACAGCTGAAGCTCAAGGTCATAACTGTGCAAGATAGTATTGAAAGTATAGTAATTGGCTCCTCTGGCAAACTGTGTGGCAGGTGAGAGAAAGGGGAAACTGGAATTGTCTGCCCTCAGCAGAGAAATGGAAGCCGCCAGTGATATTTAAATGTAATTTAGCATAAAAGAGAAATTAAAGACAGAGATCTAAGGCCTGTCCTTCTTAGCCCTTAAAAATGTTGACTTGGAGAGAGGAAGGTTGTAGATTAGAGTCACTCAGCAGTCACCTCATTGGTACTGGTGGGAAGCAAGACATCAGACAGTAAGTAGTTGAAGGCAGAGGTGCTCGGCATGGACAGGAGAGTGATAACAGCAAACAACAGTGGACAGATAGCAGATATTGAAAAGGCATTAAGCTTTGGCCTTCTAGTAGAAGCAATGCACTCTGAAAGAGCTCTGCGATCAATGCCACAAGTGTGTAGTGTGAGCTTCTGTTGTTCCCCACTTGCTCACTGGTCAATATTAGAGAAATGGTTCATATAGGGTCTTGCAGTCAAATCTTTCAGTTGGGAAGAGCAAAAAGCCAAGCACTGCTATGACTCTGGGTTGCACATTTGACAGGGCAAGACAGAACAGAGGTTCCTCCATCATTTATTCTAGCTGAGGTCATTTCAGATTTAACTAGAACTTGATCTCCTTCATATAGAAACTCAAGAAAATTTCCAGACTCCATTGTGGGAACTGAGATCTGGATTTCCCAGTGGACATTTAGCTTCTGTTAGACTGCTTATGTCTGTGGAGCCCATCTTTAGCTGCCAAGCAATACACAAGGAACTGTTTTTGGTTGTTCTTTTGTTTTGTTTATTTTGTTTCGTTAATTCCATTCTCTGGACACTCAAGGCTATACTTAGATTCAGAAGAAATTCTATTGTTTATATTTGGTATCTAAGCGGTCATCTCTGGTGGGCTTCTATTAACACAGAATTCTCCTATTCCACTGGATAAGCAAGTGATCACTCTCAAAAGCACAGTTAGCCTAGCAACCGGTTGTTACTTGAATATAGACTTATGGTAATTGTGACTGGTAGAAAAGATAACTGTTTTTATAAGCAGAGTGTACTTATAACCATAGCCTGACCTCTGGGAAGAAGCAGTAGGAAAGCTAGATGTCAATATGAGGGAAGCTGGAAAGAGATCAGAGTTGAATCACTGAATGTCCACATCTTGTCTCACTGGTACCCATAGCATCAGTCCCATTGCTTTCTACATTCTAGGAACACCAAGTATAAATGTTGGAAATGTCCCTGTTGTCTGGAAATTTTCATCATTTGTGCCTATACTGTAGACTGCCTTTGGTACAAGGGAACTCTGAAGATGGTTCTTATTCATCCTTTGTAGTAATGCCTCCATTCATGTAGCTCTAGCAAGGAATAAGAACAAAAAGGGTCAAAATAGCATTTGTGCCCCAGGGGGAAAAAAAATGACCTTTTTGTCAAGCTTCTTTGATCTTCAAAGAGAAAGCTCCTCAAAACACCCAGCCTCTATCTCAAGTGCAAAAGCAGAATCCTATGAAAAATTAACAGCATCTCCATCATTCATGTATTCATCAGTGAAGATGTGTAAGCAGCGGGGCCTCACTACTTGTTCACGCATTATCCCTCTCTGTTATCTACTTTATCACACAGACATTTGTGCTCTGTCTCGTCTGACCCCTCCTTTTCTCCCTCCACTTCATTCTAGTCACCTTTTTCATATTTACAATAATTACAAATTTTGAAATTCAATGTTGACAAGAATCTTAGTTCATTTCTTTTCAATCATTATTGTGGAAATATTTAATGCTAATAGTTTGTACTTGCTGCATTCTGTATTTAGTTTGTTTTATTTCTTATTTTTCATTGCTCTGGGATGGCAGATTGAAAGCTGGAAAAAAAAAACAGATACTACTGTGCTATAAGACTGTCACTAAATGCTGAGATACTATTCCAACTTAGCACAGACACTGACAAAGTTGAAATCCTGTAAAAATAATTTAAAAGACAAAATTAACTATGATCAACTACCACAAAAGGAATTGAAATACAAATGAAGTAAGAAAGTCAATTCAAAATTTAGATGAGATATTCAGCAGTGTTAGGTAAGGTTGTACACACTTGTAATCACAACACTTGAAAGGCTAAGTCAAGATTGTCACGAGATCATTGTCAGCCTGAATGTTACGGTAACAAACAACAAAATTTTATACTGTGAGACACTTCATCATAATAAGTAACTTTTGAAGAAATAAAGAAATCTAGTAATGTGCCATTAAAAATCATAGAAATTGAAAAATAAGACTTACAATGTCAATAAATTAAAGAAAAGTTGGCTAGCAATAGGTTGGAAAAACAATTACTCCACAATTTTCATAAATTCTGTGTCACAATACTGATGACTTTGGGGTGAGAGGAACTGTAGTTAGTCAATTCTGTAAAACTTTAGAAGAAAAGTTTTTCTACCTTAAGACAGAGAGGAGTGTCCGAATATGGAGATATTCAGAACCCCAAATAGAGATGACTTAAAATCAACTTTTCAAGCAACATTATATTTAAAGTAGGCCTACTGAAGAAAGTTTAGATGCTGAAAATTTCAAAAAAAGTAGCAGCAATTTTGTACATAAACAAATTCATCAAAATGATACATGACTTTTCAGTGGAAATTCTAAATAATTAATAAATAGAAAGATTGGCACACTGCAGTTTAACATCTGAGCATATTTGCTGCATAAAAATTTCTATATCAAGAAAAAGTATCCTTCAAATAATAGAGTTTCTAGAATTTACAAGGCAAAACAAGCTATGACTGCCATATTAGAATTTCTGAATGTATCATTTTTAAAAGATATTTATTTATTATGTATACAGTGTTCTGCCTGCATACATATACATATATAAATGTATGTATATGTAGACAGAATATATATATATATATTCTCTGGGTCAGAAGAGGGAACCAGATCTCATTACATTTATTGCAGATGGCTTTGAGTCACCATGTGATTGCTGGGAATTGAACTCAGGACCTCAGGAAGAGCAGTCAGTCCTCTTAACCTCTGAGCCATCTCTCCAGGCTCTTTCTGAATATTTTTTTTAAATCTTACATATACTTGGGAAAGAATAAATGCGATGAGAGGCATATATGAGGAAATGAGATTAAAGTGATCAATTCATTAAACTAGAAAACTACTCACACAATTAAGGAAAAACAAAGAAAATATCAACAAATCAAAGGAGTTAGCAAATAACTGCCAATGATATTCCATGATGAAACTCTACTTAACTTTCCAACTGAAGGACACAGTTTCTTTCCAAAACATTGTAGGCATCGCTATTGCTTTTTGCTGCCCATCAGAGCAGCACAATAGCTTCCTATTGCTGAAGACACATACCTTTGACCCAGAGAACCCTGATCTCTAATTGATCTAGATATCTCATTCTTGCTTTCATGGTACAGAAAGAGCCAAGTAATTTTCCAAAGGGGAGAAGGAACAAGCAGTCCTACCTAGCTATTGTGCCTATGAAAAGTGACAATGGCAAGCATGGAAGAACAACTGTAAGGGTACAATAAAAGATGTATACTTTGTCCAAAACTGCTCTTAAAATAACAGTTGAATTTAAGATCCACTCAACAAAATGCAGAACATAGTACTGGAAATCTACCTAACTATTCAGTGCTAGTGAAGTAATGGTTATTAAAAGAGAGCTACAATTACCATATCTTAATAAATATATAAATATTATATATTAAACCAGAATGATCCCTGATTGCACTGAATATTTGTCTTTATTCCCACAGATAATAGTGGTCCTGACTCTTCATCAAGAAAATATCTCTTAACAATTGACAGAGACCTTTTAGAACCATCACCAACCAAAATACACACTTTTGCTGTGCAGTGGTGGGCATGTCTTTAATCCTAGCACTTAAGAGGCAGAGGCAGGAGGATCTCTGTGAGTTTGAAGCCAGCCTGGTATACAGAGCCAGTGACAGGATAGGCTTCAAAGCTACAGTGAAACCCTTCTCCAAAAAGTAAAATTAAAAAACACAAACAAAACAAAATAGGAAAAAAAACCACACACACACACACACACACACACACACACACACACACACAAAATGGATGTATCTACCAAAAGAATTCCTATACCTAAGGGTCAGGGAACATTGTAGAAGAGGTGGTGAAAAGATTGCAAGAATCACAAGCTCATGTAGCTAATTGAGATTGTGTCTCCTAAGAATGTCAGAAACTGCACCCATAAGGTCTCATGAATATATCTGCCTAAACATGAGCTATACAGGACATAAACAAAAGAAATGCTAAAGCAGATAGGAGAAGGACATCAAGGCCTCAATCCTATACAAAGAAGTACTAGTCTTCCCCATTGAAGTGCAAAGCAATTAGATTTCAAAAAGTAACTACAGATGGAGAAAATTATATTTGGGGATATATATTTATAGTCATACATGAATGGAACAGCAATGATGAAAAAAGAAGCTATTGATTTGAAATTGAGCAAGGAGGTGCATATGTGATGGTTTGAAAGGAGGAGAGAGGATAGAAAATGATGTAACAATATTATCATTTCAAAAATAAAGGAAAATATTTCTTTTTAAATAGGAAACATTGACGCAATGAAGACATGTTTCAAAAATGTTTAATTTGTCTAATAATGTGAGAAATACAAGCTAAATCACTAAAATAAAAAAGGTAGTTTAATGGATTGGACTTCAAACAAGATATAATTATTTACATGGTGTGGGAGGTCTTCTGCTGTTGCTTTTATTTGGTTAATGAATAAAGAACTGTTTTGAGCCTATGGCAGGAAAGAAAAGAACTAAGTGGGAAAAGCTAGACTGAATGCTGGGAGAAAGAAGAGTAGAGTCAGATAGAAGCCATGGAGCAGCAGAAGATAGGTGCTGCGCACTTTATCTGTTAAACCACAGCCACGTGGCTATATACAGATTAATAGAAATGGGTTAAATTAATATAATAGTTAGCCAATAAGAAGCTAGAACTGATGGGTAATGATTTAATGAATATAGTTACTGTGCGATTATTTCAGGTCTAAGCTAGCCGGGTGGCAGGGAGCATATCACACTGGCAAAGGTAAACAAAAATTAAAAAGAAAGTACTGAAAAATCGTATGTCAAGCAACCAAAAATTGAAAATGGTCAGTACTCAAATCTGGCATAACAAGTTAAAGTTTAAACTAATCAAAAGAGGTTGATAAGGTTGTTACATTCTAAGAAGAAAAGCAACTCATGAAAAACATATACATATATATGTATACATGTGTGTATATATCCATATATGTGTGCATATACACACATATATGCATATATACACAAGCTATTGGTGTAGCTGATTTCATTAAACAAATAATCAATAGGCAAAATATGAAAGCCTATTACTCTTTAATCTAGTTGATAAAATATTTTGTTTTTATAAATTAGAGACCTAGACTTATGCCTTGAGTTTGCAAAATAAAACTTCAATATTCAGGAAATATTGAATATTAAAATATTATTAGGGAAATAGTAATACTCATTGATAAACAGAACTCTACCAAAAAAATCTTCTAGTTTAAAAAATGCTCATTATGAAAGTAGCATAGTAGATAGTAGATAGTGTTTGTCAGCTATTCTTCTGATGGAGATTAATAACCATGATATATAAAGAACAGAAAGTGGTTTAACACTAGTATAAAAACAATCAATAAATGGACAAATGAAGTGAGCAAACAATATTCACTGGCAGTAGTAAAATGTAGGCAATAAATGCATAAATATGTTCTAAAATATTTAACATTTTTCAGTGAAACAGAAATGATGCTACATTTAAATACTCTTGTATCCCAATCTAAATGGTTATCATTAATAAAACAATAACACATCCTGCTGAAGATGTATGGTGAATGGAGGGAATAATACTTATACACAGTTGGTGGGAATCTAAATGAGAGGAGCCACTATGAAAATTGCTATTAAGATTCTTCATAACATTACAAATAATATTGCCTTATGATACAGTTGACTAGTTTTGTATTATAGAGGTATTGGGTAAGCAACCACAGCTGTGGGGAAGTTCCCAAGACATCATTTTACAGCATCTGCTTTCCAAAATCACTACCTCCGGCTTCTGTATAACCTGAGCTATGAGGGCATGGCAACTTTGTTAGTCTCTCTATTAGCCATGATCCAGGGCAAGAAGAAACCTTTCTGTTGATACTGAGACTATTATTAGAAGGTAGTTTGAAGCTATGTTAATTTGGCATTTTAATAGTAATAGATCTCTTAGTTCCATTTTCTATTCTTGTAGCTGTTGTGTGTAACTGGTTTTGCTTTCAGTGTAAACCTGGCTCCTTTAAAGACTTCTGTTTCGGTGTGATGAACTAATTGGAATAGTACTTTTTCAGTTCTTTGAAGTTCTTTTAAAATTTGGCAGTGAGTCAATTCAGTTCTGAAGTTTCTTAGGTGTGAGACTTTTTATTCCTACTGCTGTTGGGAGTGAAAAATGCTACAACCACTTGGGAAATCAATCCAGATTATTCTCAAAAAGCATAACCATCATATGACCCAGCTATACCATTCCTGGGAACATGCCAAAACAATTTTTTATCCTTTTACAGAGAAACTTGTACCACCATGTTCATTGCTTCTCATTTTAGTTAGTTTTTAATCATTGACATGGGAAGAGGGGATCTTAATTGAGGAATTGTGTAGAATGCATTGCCTTCTGGAAAGATCTTCTAGAAACATTCTTGATTGTTAATTGACATCCTCAGGGCCCAGCTCATTGTGTGCAGTATCATTCTTAGGCAGATAGTCCTGAGGTGAATTCTAAAGCTAGCAAAGCAATACATGTAAAAGAGCTAAGGTGCAAGCCAGTAAGCAAGTAAGCAATGTTTCAAATATTCCAAAGGATTATTGACTTTATTCAAGGTTTATTTTGGTTACTTAACTTCAAGCAATATTGGATTTGTATGTTGTTATTGGTTTATTTTCCCAATTTCTCCTGACTCAAAAGTAGACAATCCAAATATGAAAATGAATCTTGTTGTAAAATTTCCTGGTTCCTGCAAAATATTTACAATGGAATGCTATCGATAGTATACATTTGAAAAAAACCGAGTAGCATATTTTGACAAAGCTGATCATAGAAAGATGAATTCTTTACCTCTCATGTCTATTGCCCAGGGGTGCCTCCCTTGCTGGGAAAAACACCATGTGCATAACATCTCGGAGAGGAAAGTACTTATTCAGCTTACTGAGTAGTCCATTGCAAAGGGAAGCCATGAAGGAACTCAAGAAGGGAACTCGGAAATGGGAACAGAGACCACCACAGAAGGACACTGCTTACTGGCTTGCTCAGCTCCCTTTGCATACAGCCCATGCTCATCTAGCTAGGAAAGCCTGCAGTGGGTACGATCCTCCTCTCTCAACTATCAAGTAAGAAATTGCCTCATAGATACCCAAAATTTCATGGAAAAATGTTTCTCAAGTATGATGCCCTTTTCCCTGGTATGTTTGTTTGTGTCAATAAAAATCATTCAACACATTTAGAAATTTACAAAAGATAAAAAAGAAAGCAAAGAATATTTTAAAACCTAAAATAGAGGAGTGGTTACCAGAAAGCAGCAGCAGAGAGATAAGTAGTGTTATATGGGTCAATTATATTTGACAAACTTAAAATCAATATATTATTGTGTGTTGCTTCACATACACACACACATACACACACACACATACATAATGTATTAGACAATAGATGGTTGTAGATAGTCACCTAAGTGAAAGGTTTAATGTACTTTTGTAACAAATATAGCAAATTCACATATGTAAGTGTGAATGAAACACAGTGGAGTATGTGTAAGATGATTAACAGGTGTGGTTGTCAGGCATGGGATTTAAGAATTCATAGTATACCACCACTTCCAGTTCCTTCTCTCCACTGTGTAATATGGATGAAGATGTGATCTCTCACGTTCTTGTTCCAGTTGCTTCTGCCATGTGGCCCCTCCCCACACCATGACTGACTCTCATCACTCTGGAATAGCAGTCAGAATTCATTCTTCTCTCTGTAAACTGTCTTTGTTCTTGGTGTTTTATCTCAGCAAGAGAGAAGCAACCAATAAAGTATAAAACCATGTATTACAGTCTTTAATTAAGTATAGGCAACTCTAAACATTGTATGTATATTAAATTTGTAGCTAAATGTGATTAATTAGCATCTCAAAAAGTAATATGATATTTAAAACTTTGGCGATATGAGTTGGCTCGTTATAAAGATCATTTTCTTTTGATTTCCAATAGACTCCTAGATCAAACTATTAAATATTCATTAATGTATTCATTCCTTTAATCAGGAATGATTGACAACTATGATCTAGGCAATGTGTTAATGATATTAGTAAACTAGGGAGACATAAATAGGCACTGGTGCTGTTCTCTTAAAGTAGACAGTGTAATAGTAACCACATCAATAGACATCCATTTACAGACTCAGTGAGGGCTCTGAAGTCTTTGGTATCAGGGTTCAAGTGTCTTTGTTATCAGGAAGCTAGTGGAGAGCCAGTATCAGATGCAGGGCAGTGAGGCTCCAGAGGCTGTGGTGTTAAATTTAGGAGACAAAGAATTTTAGGCAAACATGTGTTTGAAAGTTCTATGTATTGTTTCTTTTTCGGTGATGTAATAAAATGGCATGACAAAAGCAACTAATAGCAGGAAGAATATATTTTGGCTTGAAGTTCCTGAAGGAGGAGAGTCCATCCTGTCTGTGGCATAATGGAAGAGACATTAGACATGGCAAGAGGTATAAGAAGCTAAGAGATTTCCATCCACTCGCGGAAAGGAAAGAGAGCAAGCTAACTGTAGGTCAAGAGTGTGCAGTCTATTTCAGGTAGGGTTTCTAATACTGTGAAGAGACACTATGACCACAGCAACACTTATAAGGGAAACTAACTGAGGGGGTGGCTTATAGATTCAAAGGCTTAATCTATTATCATCATCATACGGAGCATGGCAGCATTGGGGAAGATGTGGTGCTAGCTACATCTTGATCAGAAGAAGGAAGTGGACTGTGACACAGAGTGAAACTTAAGCAAAAGAGACTTCAAAGCCTGCCCCTACAGTGACACATTTGCTTCAACACCTCTTAATAGTGACACTCCCTATGAGCTTATAGAGGCCAATTACATTCAAACTGCCACATTCTACTCCCTGGTCCCCATATGTTTGTTACAATACCATAATGAAAAATGTGTTTAGTTCATCTTCAAAGTTCCCATAGTCAATAAGAGTCTCAAAAATGTCTAAAATTCCAAAGTTAAAAATGTCTTCTGAGATTCATGCAATCTCTTAACTGTAATTCCCTATAAAATCAAAATCAAAATACTTGAGCATATAATGGCACAGGTTATACGTCGCCATTCCAAAACCTAGGGAAGGAAGAAAAGTCAGGTAATACTGTAACAAAGCTAGACGAAAAACCAGCTTGGCAAATTTCAAACTGCGTCTCTAAGTCTAATGTCAAAAGGCTCTTCAGATCTCCAGCTACTGTCAGCTCTATTTTCTGGAACATACTTCTTTCTCTCGGGCTGACTTCACTCCCTGTTAGCAGTTTTCCTTGCCAAACATCTCACAACTCTAGCAACCCCCAACACCTGAGGATCTCCAAGGCAATTCAGGCTTCACCCTAAGAACTTCACGAAATGATCTCTGTAGGTCTCCATTCAGGAACACCCGACACATGTCTGACCTCAACTGCTTTCCTTAGCCACAGAGGCAAATTCCATAGCCCCTTTCTTCTAACCATAACTCCAGAACCATGTGGCCCAAAGCCTCTAGGTTCTGCTGATTGCTGGGCATGGGACATGGCCCCCTTGTTCACTTACATCACTCCCTATGAGCCTATGAGGGCCAATTACATTCAAACTACCACACAGTCTAAAAGCCTGATCTAGTAGTGTACTTACCTGGTGGAAACCAAAATGTTCAAATAATTGAAGGTAAATGGGACAGTTCTATTTCTTACTACCACAGTATCAATTTCACTTACTACACAGTATCAATTTCACAAGTGGTTGATGTGACTTGTAGTTGAACAGATAAGTTGGATGCGATTATGGTTTACGCCATCATAAACTGTGTAATATTTACAGTTTTATTTTAAACATTGTGTATGTATGTGTGTGTACATGCATGTGTGTGTATACCCTCCTCACCACTAAGCCATCTCACCAGCCTTCTATTTATTTATTTTTAATCTCAGACATGTAGTCTTTCACTGGGTCAATTCAATATGAAATGACTTAGCAGTCTTCCTTTAGTTTTATTACCAGCAACTGATTTTAAGATGGTAGGACATAAAATCCTGATTTATTTAGTGCCATGCAATAATTATAATTTGTGTTTCTATAGAAGAGCTTGTGTGACTAACAATATGTTTCTCATAAATTTTATTATGTATAAATATATATTATAAAATTTGTATCATGTTA
>NC_022030.1:29869015-29870036 GCF_000317375.1 Microtus ochrogaster
TTTGTATCATGTTATCTATAACTGAATGAAACTCTTATAATAAACAACAAATAGCACTACAAATGAAGATATTCTGCCATGCATTATAAATATTCTATCCAAAAATAAAGTGTAGTCTTTTGAATATATTATTTTAATTAGTATTCTAAAGAGGAAAAAATGAACTATTTCTGATATAAAAATAAACCTGGCTATGTGCTCTAGAAGAAAGTGTCTCATCTCTGTGTCAGTCCAAACTTAGCACTCATTGATTGTTGATGAAATAAATACTTCATTATATACTTCAAATATGGTGTCTAAAAATGGCCTGTAGTAATATTTTAATGAATAAATGTTTAACAAAATAAACAATACTTTGAAAATATATTGTTAGTTCCAAATTAGTTTTACTTATTTCATTTATTAAAGATCGGTCAGCTATAAAATCTTGTATCTTTTTCTAAAGAATTCATCTTAACAACTAATATTTAATGCCTAATTTAAAAACATAATATCATATAAGAAAATTTAGCCTAAATTCTGACAAAAATCCAGTGAAAAATTTAAGATAATCCTGAGAGTTGAATTTTGCAAAACCTAGACATTCAAAGAAATATTAAAGATATGATCAGCACTAACTTTCATTCTAGTCTAGTTCCATTGTACCTAGGACCGCAGAATTCAAGAGGTCACAGAAGGCTGGAATATCTTTAATTGGCCCTGAGTGAATTAATTAAATTCAGCTTTATAAAGAAACTTGGAAAGCAAGTTTACATTGTAGTTACAATGTAATAACCCCCACATTGTGATTTAAATTACCCACCCACAAACCACAAAATAAAGGACTGTCCTTAAAATCTCTTATTGCCGGTAAATGAATCAGAGACAGCCTTGCTCTCACTGTCCCACAAGTGGACCAAGTTACACAACTACATGTGTAGAGTGGTTAGATCCGTACCGTGTAGGTTTCTCTGCTCAGTCTCTGATTCCCTGTGAGCCCAGGTTTGTTGATTTTGTGGGGAGGGAGGGCTAAGAGGAGAGG
>NC_022030.1:29870288-29871193 GCF_000317375.1 Microtus ochrogaster
TATTCTGCTGAATAACAAATTTTGAGAATTATGAAGTGTCGTGTAGATAAAACATTGAACAGATCCTGGCATTGGCACATGTTACATGAAAATAACTAAGGTTAAGAAGTTACTGTAGGTCTAAAGTTGTGCTTACTTCAAAACTAGTTCATCTTTGAACTTAATGCAGAATAGTTTATTTCTCTAACATTCTTCAAGCAATTCATGAGTTAAAATTTTCATAAGATTTATCATATTTGCTAAGGTATTCCAAGAGCAGATAATACCGAATTTTTAAAGATATCTCGGGTCACAACTTAGCATCAGCTGTTGAGCTTGACAAGTATGGCATTCTGGGAGTCTTCTGGCTCCCTTGCAGGAAGTAGTACTTGCCTAATCAGGGACCCAATGCTGCCAAGGGAAGCTCTGGGCTCACTGGATTGGCAGAAGCTCCCGTTCTATTCCAATGTAGCCCCAGGCTGTGGCTCCCAAAGTCCCATGCAACCGGGAATGTCTCGTGCCAAGAGCCCCACTATTATGGCAGATAGTGAGTTTTGACTATCAAGAGACTATGAGGGATGTTTGGTGAAGATTGGAAGGTAGCCACTGATGGAAACATTTTTAGATTCAAATGGGATGGAGTTCCAAAATTAAAGAAATAACCACCTGCTCTTTTAGCCATGTTTACTACCAAATATGCTTTTTATATTAATTTAATGATAGAAATACCTAAGAACTAAAAAATAGCATATTTTAAGTAGAAGAGTAGTTTGACAGGCATACACACACAAAGACACATAGGAAGACCAAGAAAGAAAGACAGTGACAAAGAAAGACAGACACAGGGCCTGGAGAGATGGCTCAGCGGTTAAGAGCATTGCCTGCTCTTCCAAAGGTCCTGAGTTCAATTCCAGGCAACCACATGG
>NC_022030.1:29871293-29890442 GCF_000317375.1 Microtus ochrogaster
GGCTCACAACCATCTGTAATGAGGTCTGGTACCCTCTTCTGGCCTTCAGGCATACAGGCAGACAGAACACTGTATACATAATGAGTAAATAAATAAATATTAAAAAAAAAAAAGACAGACACAGAGTGTTGAGATCTCCTAAATGTAGCTTTCTCTGGGAGGAAAAAAAAACTAAGAATAGAGAAAAAATATAATTATTATCCAAAAAAATAAAGAAATACTGGCACATTTTCATGAACTGAATCAAGATTATATGCCAGATATTTGGCCTCATATCCTTTTAAAAATGGCATTCCTTTACATTCTTATGAGTTTGGAGTTCTCTCACTTTTTCCATTGTGACCAATTTTTACCTGTGAATTGGTAGTGATGCTGAGTGTGAGTTCATTCCCTACTGGATGGGCAATTTAATTTTCCTACAAAACTATTGTAACAATTCCTAAAATTTCATAAATAATGTTTGAATCACTTTATGCATTTCCCCAGCACCAATTACTGAGTGATTCATTTGCTGAGCTTAAAAGCACACTCTTATTTCACATTTTGAAAATGCCTGTTAGAATTTGTCCATACCAAAAGCATCTGTTATCTTGAGAGAGCTGAGTTTGACCTAAAATCCGCACAAACTCAAGGACTACTGCTTGCTTTCAATTCATTATTTTCTCCTTTCTTGCAACATGAACTGTACTTAGTAAAGCACTCTTAAGATAGAACTATAAAATGTAGCCTGTGGTTGGATGATTTAATAGGTCATGCGACCCCATAGTAATTTAACTCAAAACATCATACAGATCTGATAATCTAGATATATTTCACAAGTAGCATTTTGGAGTCAAACTGAAAATCAGAATGGGAAAATCTGGTTACTCTTCAATCCAGTGAAGTAAAGCTAAAAAACAGTGAATAAAGGAAAACAGTGAATAATAAATGTTGAAAATTCACATGATTCCAGATTATGAAAACTTAAATGCAATCAAGGAATTTAATACTATGTTTTTATTCAAGCAAACTATGAATAATAAAATATCTAAAGGTATCTGACATATAAAGTCAAATACTTTTAAGTTACTGAAATAATTCAATGAGAGTTAAATTAATATTTATTATTAATAAAAATTAAATTAAAAAAATTAAATGCTATATCAAGAATTCAAAATTAATTACTTACAAGTGTCAAAAGAAATTTAAGCGAATGAGAAAGATTGATAGAAAGGAAAAGTGAGTTGTAAGGAATTGTGAAAGGAAACGTCCATGTAAAGATAGTCACCCTTTAAAACAGTGCATGCATGTGAGTGTGTGTGTGTCTATTATCTGTCTTTGTTTGTTCCCTCATAATTTATTCTTCACACTAGCTCCAGATTAATAAGCTGTTGGGCAAACTTTCAAGCACTCTTCCTTTTCCCAGGTTTTTAAATCTTCCATAATCTGTCTCCTATGTAATGTACCCAATGTCATCTTTTCTCACTTTTAAATTTTCTCTTTCCCCTGGTGACTTCCTACTGTTTCTGAAGATAAAAATTTAATTACCTGGAAGTTTCTCCTTGTTTTCCCTTTGCATGCAGTTCTAATGCTCACATATTTCTTTGATTTAAATTCAAGTCGCTCATAAACATATTATTTAAGTTTTTTTTCTTAAAAATATCATTTCAAATAACTATTTTATGTAGGAAGGTGGGGGGTTGCCACTCAAGCGTGAGAACTTTAGTTTGAATCTTCAGGACACACATGAAGCTGGATGCTGTAGCACATCTGTAATCCCAAAGCTTCTATTGAAAAAGAGGAGATTTCCTAGAACCTCACATTGCAGCGCAGCCTATTGTACCCAGCAGCTTAGAATGAAAAACAGACCCACACCGACCTGCCTCATAGAAGCTGGGAAGCTAGGGCTGACATGAGAACATGCACACACTCACTCACAGACACAGAGGTTCAAACAATTGTTAAAACATAAATTTACTGATCCTCTTGGTAGAATCCTTGACACAGAACTCTATTAATGCTATTTCAAATTCGGCTGCTACTTAAATTACTTAGTTATAGTGTTTTGATGATTTTCTTTTAATTTTTTTTGTTTGATATCTTAACTTTCTCTATATTCAAGACACAATAACAAAACTATTGCATTCTTTATAGATTATATATATTCCAGTATTAAGAACAAAATCTGTAGCAGGTGAGTGAATACCTATAATTAGTACAATATCAATGTATTTTGTAAAATTCTTAATGAATAATGATATAATCTATTCTAAAACTTTTACAATAAAATTATAAAAACTTTCAGAAAGTCCTGAACAATTAAGGGCAACTTCCAAAGTTCTATATTCTTTAACTCAACATGTAAAGTCTGGCTCGGTGTAAATCAAGTCACATAGAGTACTAACTTACATGTAACAATAGGACATGCAAGTTAGGAAGCTAACTTTGTGAAAATCTTTATCTTTCTTCTAAGCCTTGTGGTCTTTATAAGAAAAATATGTCATGTAACTATGAAAGTTGAGTGTTAGATTCTATGATGTTTATGATAGGACAGATTCTTTAACTAATGGTTTATTGCATTGTTTTATAGTAACTTTGCAGCCATGGATTTTTATTTAATTTTGTTGACAGTTGCTTTTATTCATACAAAATATTCTTATCATAACTTCCCCACCCTCGTCTCCTTAAAGATTCTCCTCAATCATGTAAACTTATGCCTTCTTTCTCTCTCAAAGAAGCAAGGCAAATGAAGCAAATAAACCAGAATGGAATAAAATGAATGAACAAACAAATGAAGAAAAAGAAACAGAATAAACACATACACACACAAAGGCAGAGATACATCCACGCACAGAAACTCATTAAAATTACAAATCATAATATATAAATGGGAGATGAATAATGTAAAAAATGCCCAAATTCAGAATTATGAGAGAATAATATCTACTAAAATATTGTTGAGTTCATTTTGAGTTCACCATCAACTTCTGGGAGTTGTGCCAATCTCTAAGTATTATTTGTATACATATACCCAGTGAGACCACACTTAAGAAAACTAATTGTGTGAACAATTGTCATTTGGAGATAGATTCTTGTTTAGAGAAGGGACTCATATTCACTTCCTTCTCTTAGTTCTGGGATCCCATTGACTTAGACCTGTTGTTTGCATGACGTCACTGTCTCTGGGAGTTTCTGTGTGCATCGATCCTATTGTGTCTGATAGGCAGTATTTCATTGGCATCTTTCATCCTCACTGACTCTGAGAATCATTTTACTCTCTCTTTCACAGAGTTTCCTGAAAAGAGAGGGGAAGAATTTGATGGAGACAGTTCATTTAAGACTGAGTACTCCATGCTCTCTCACTTTCTGCACCGTATATTGTTGGGTCTATGTTTATTCCCCATACACTGAAGGAAGAAGCCTCTTTAATGATGGCTGAACAAGGCAGTGATTTATGAGCATAGCGTAGGTGGTCCTAAAAAGATACTCAAAACAACTTTTGGAAACAGAGGCATGGTTGTTGTTTCCAGGAATAGACAATACAAAACCATTTAGAGTGAAGGTTTATAAAACCATTTTTAATGAGGGATACATGTGGGGCATCGCACAATCCTCGAAAAAGTGATATTTAATCAGAATTGGGAATGAATATAGTTTGACTTTATTCTGAGTTGGCTTTCAAGCCTAAGATGGTGGCAGGCTGGTTCCCTCAACTTTACAAAGTATTATCAATTCTTTTTTTATCAGGATTTTTATATATTGTGTTAAATTTGCTGACAATATCATGCAGATTTACTATGCATTCTTTGTATTTTTACCTACTTTCTTTTGTCTATCTACTATTTCTATTAATCCCCTCCTCTGTAAGTTTTTTGACAACATCAATGTCTTTTTGTGATGCCCTGACTTGAACTAGTTCCTACTATGATCAGGGAGGGGCACACAAGCCCTGCACTCCCTGCTGAACTATTAACTACTAATGGACTCTGGGTGAGAGAAAGTCATAGTCTTTAGCTGTGTACCCACTGCTGAGCCCACCAGGATGTAATGGATTCTACTAACAATATTTTTGGTTAATTAGCTCTCTAGTTTAAGCTTTGCAAGGCTGTATACATCATTTTATATCTTTATAGTTTTGTCTAAATCATTTCTTTATTCCCAAAGTAAATTCTTTAGCTTTTTAAATGGGAGTTGTCTATAACTAATTTTCAGTGGGTTTTTTTTTCTAAAGAAATAAAATAAGACATGCCTGCCTTTGTTAATTTATAAAGAGTTTTTCACTCAGGAAAAAATGATATGTGAATGAACTTCTATCCGTACTGTGAAATATGCTCCAGTTCTTTGTGTTTCTTCCTTTTCAAAAGTGATTACATCTAATTGTTTTGTCATTTCCTTAGCTTGTTTTGTTCCTTGTCTAAACTTGTAATTTCATGTGTACCCTCAGTTCCTATATGGTTCACTAAGCTATGCCTAGATTGCTTTACCTTTTGCCTGCACATCTGTAACAAAATGTGTGACTGTCTCTGGTTTCTACCTACTGATTGGGCTTCAGTCTCTTTGTTTCTTACTCTGCTTAACTTTTACTGATGTGTGCTACAGTTGCCAAATATATCTGTCTAGTCTGTCATAAAACCTATAGAATAAGCATAGAGTTTCAGATTTTATTCTATTTTTTTCAATTTTCAATTGAAAAAATCCTCATTTCAATACTCAAGTTTCAATGCCAAGATTGAATAATGTGAATATCTAAAATTTCTATGTATCCAATTAAGAAACAGCTTTCTTTTCCCTTTATTCATAATTTCATTCTGTATTTACCATCCCTGAAAATTTTAGTATAATATCAACACTGAAATATTACAAAAGCCCATGCATTATAGTCATGCAGAAAGTTAGAAGACATCCACATGTACCTAATAATCATCACCCAGTGTCTTTAGTAACATGTTCAGTGTTAAAGGACAGAGAGTCTCAGTGAAACATGGGACATTACAGATGAATTTTCAAATATATCACTCCTCATCAAACTTCTGTAGTATGTATAGTTGTTTCCAATTTTTGGAAGTTTCCATCAAATATTCTACTAGAAAGTCTCATCTATAACAACAATTTTTATTACACCACGTACCAAAGTTGAATTTAGTTAATTTGTTAATAACTATATGGTTATGTTTTAAATATTTTGTGATATGTCTAAATCTTTCATTAAAGGAGAATTCTGTATCTTAGAGATAAACTCTGTTTGTAAAAACCATTTTTAAACCAAGCATTTGATATGCTAACATGTAGACCATAGATACTAAACTACCGCTTTATGTTCTAGCACCAGTTGAGACTTTTCCCACTACTGGATATTACTTTAAAGGGTGGAAATATAGGAACACTATAGCAATAAAATGCTCCTGAACAGAAATTTCCCTAAGAACAGAAGGCCAAGGAGATACTAGAGTGTTTAAACATGTGGTGTCTTCTCAAAGCTGGAATGTTGGCAGAGAGCTTACTGCTGTTTCAATGGCACCTCACAGAGATGAAATTAGCATTTGATTTACATGAGTGTCCTTGGAAAGAGGCAATTGTGACTACTCATAGTCACTGAAAGGAGCTGAATTAGTTTTAACCTTTCAGAGAAATAATCTAGAATGCATAATAAAAAGCTAAATGCAGATGTCCACTTAATACACAGTGGTGCTTCAAATAGTAAGAAAGAGATTAGGATATAATAGTATCTTATACCTATTAAAAACCTGCCCTTTAAGAAGTCAGAAGAATTTCTATAATTTTCAAATGCAGTAAACTGGGCACAAAATGAGACTAAATCATTTTGAAAGTAATTTGTGTATTAAAACTCAAAAGATTGGAGATTTAGGAAAACTCTAGATAGACCATCTAGGATCACTGAGGTCTAAATATGCAATAATCCATAAAGTATTTCAAGGAAAGGTAAGTACTGTTGTTATTCAGAGTGCAGAAGTCTTGGCTAAAGAAACTAAAATTCATTGAGTTTATTTATTCTGATGGCAAAATATGATATGAATGAATAACATGGTAAAATGCATCTTTTTTAAATCTTTAATTTGAGTTAAGCTCTTCACTTAGAATTTAGAATGGTAAATAACTCATGTTTGTAGAGCAGGTCATAAGGAGCCATTAAAACAACATGAGTGCTAATATTCTTGCATGTCCTTCTTAATCCAAAGCAGGTATGAGTTATTTTTGAGTATATTTTTAAATATCCTACTTTATTATGAATTTTTAAGAATGTTCTACAATAGATTTTGATTGTGTTTACCCTCACTCTCCCCCTCTCAAACTTTCATTCTCTCATAATGTTCTCTAGATAGATGATAGATAGATAGATAGATAGATAGATAGATAGATAGATAGATAGATAGATAGATAGATAGAGATAGATAGATATAGATAGATGATAGATAGATAGATGATAGATAGATGGTAGATAGATGATAGATAGATAGATAGATAGATAGATAGATAGATAGAGAGATATGAGAATTCCATATTCATACTCACCCTACCATTTATATCCTCCCAGGTGTGGGGAGGAGGATTTGGAGAACTCTTACTATGCTACAATTTTGGTTAGCAATTTAGAGGTTATGCATTAGAGAACTTCAAGGGAAAGTTGCTTTAAACATGATATTTGTTCAAGATAGAGCTGTAGATTTTAGTTTCATAAATTATCAAAACATACAGTCTCTTGTGGCTAAATTAATCATAATCTTACGGCTTATTTTGCAGAGAGAGTTACCTCAGAGATGAAAGTCTTTGGCTGAACTTCGAAATAACCTGAGTTTCATTTCCCAGCACCCAGGTCCATCCATAACTTCATACATATAGCCAAAACACTTGCACACATGAAACAATAAATAAATAGTCTTAAATTCTTCCTATCAGTCTTTTAAAATAGAATGTTTATCAGCATGCTATCATTAAGATGAAACGTCTGTCCTGGGCTTCCACTGAGGTAGAGTGAGATATTTCAGACTGGGAGGGTCTGTCCAGGTTTGGGGGCCCCCATTGCTCTCAACCTTTTTTATATAATGGCGACAGTGAGAACTATGGAATTTTTCAAACTTTGAGCCAGGTAACAGAAAGACTAAGGAACTGAGGTTCATTTTATGTTCGGTGTGTGTGATCTCAATAATTCCAGGGTCCCTGAGACCTTCACTTCTTAGAAGTCACAGGTACTTCTTAGCCCTGCTCCCACCAATGACTCACACCTATATGCTGGAAGGGTATTCATCTAAATTATATCAGTTAGATATGTAAAATTTAGAATGTAGTGGGGTCACTGGATTCTTGAGCTAGGTGATCTTACCCTATAGAAGAGAATATACAGAATCTATCATTTTGGTTCATGTAAAGAGTAGTTTGCTTAATGTTAGTGATATTATTATAAATTTATAAAAATATCTGGATTAAATATCTATAGAATTTAAGTAGTGGAAATAATTTAGACCATTATTTACTGGCTTTTGATTCAATAAAAAATTGACTCATGTCTTTTTCTTTAAATGGTATTGAGTTCATATGAAGTATACACAACTTGGTATGAATTTGCTCTCCAGGATTGATTGCTTTTGCTTTTCAGTTATAATTCAACACTGCAAAAGATAAGCTAAATACATTAAATTGTACTTTAACTTTAGTCTAGAGATAACTTCTTCTGTATAACAGAATTCAATTATTGCAAACTGCATCATTGTTGGTGCCCCATAAAACTGCAGGTGGTGGTATCTTCTTGTGTCTTTTTATAAAAACCCAGAAATGAATTTCAACTAAAAAACATTTGGTTCATGACATCCTTTAGTGTGAGGATTCAGTTGATGGGCTAGAGAAATGCACATACTGAAAACGAAATAGCCAAGAAAATACCTTAGCTGAGACAAAAATGTCACACAAAAAAGGAAATAACCCATTTTTTTCTTATAAATATAAAAAAATCAACCAGAAATAACTTTTGATTAAATCTTTGATTTGTGAAATATTAGAGTGATGAAGCAGAAAAAATACACTGTACTGGTAAAATCCATTTTGTTTAATTTCAATCTGTTTTACATTGAAAATGATAACATTAGAAATGAATGATGTTTTTGGCTGAACAATGAACTTCGTGTGTGTGTGTGTCTGTTTCTCTGTGTGTGTATTCACATGTACATTTGTGACCATACTTACAAACATTTGCATGCTGCATGTGTAGGCTACAGAACAGCCTCAAGTGACAAATATACTGACATGCATGCAGAACAATATATTATTTTCAATTTTGTAAGGTTTTTATATTAAAACACCTCATTTTTGCTATGTATATTGATGATTTGTTAGAAGATAATTTTCACAAACACCCTTCCTACTTTCCATCTAAAATGTATTTAAAGTTATGCAAAAAGATTTCTATACATTGGTCACATTTGTTCTATTAGTCAAAATTTTCTTAAAATGCTGCTACCTAGCCGGGCGGTGGTGGCCCACGCCTTTAATATCAGTGCATAAAAGACAGAAGCAGGCGGATCTCTGTGGGTTCGAGGCCAGCCTGGTCTACAAGAGCTAGTTCCAGGACAGGCTCTAAAACTACAGGGAAACCCTGTCTCAAAAAAAAAAAAAAAAAATGCTGCTACCTTGCTTAGCTTGCTTATTCTAGGTGGCAAAATATCAAACACAGTAAAAGTTTTAGAGTTTCATCAACGTGCTACACTTATTGCTGAATTTATTAGATTTCCTATAAAAACAAATGGCCCAAATAGTGAACTATTACAAACTTGATTTTAAACAACACAGTCTGTCCTGGTTAAATGGAAATTTTCCATATCGGCTCATATAATAGAAACATTCAGCCCTACCTGTTTGGAAGGTTGTGTAACCTTCAGAAGTAGAATCATATTGGTTGGTGAGGTGGTGGGGTGGCCTGGTGGGTAGAGCTTCAGATTCTAGAGATTGTCCTATTTCCTACCTCTTCCCTGGTTCTGACCACAAGGTTGGGGAGGGAGGCATGCGAGCAGTTACCCCATTCTTCTGCCACCATATTCCCTGCCTGTATCTTGAACTTTCAGTCAAAATGAAAACTTCCTCCCTCTCGCTGCTTATCAGGCATTTGATAAAAGCATGAAGAAAACTACTGCAAATTGACTTCTAGAGGTCAGGGGATTAAAAAAAAAAGGGCGGAGTCTGAAAGATAGAAAATCGAGGTTTTGGCACAGGAGCCTTCTTGTGGGGGCTGTCCTTTTTAGCTTTTATGGCTGCATGCACTTCTTGGTGCTCTGCCGGTTTTTCACCTGAAATTAAGTAGTGGTCAGATGGGCTTTCTTCATGGCGTTTTCTACTTCCACTTCTAGGTGTTGTTTGGAGTATACTAGACTTCCCAGATACTATTTTTTTTCTAGAATAATGTTTTTCTTGATTGTTTATGAATTTCACGTAATGCATCTGATTGCACTCCTTAAACTGTCATTCCAAGTCTGTTCTCTGCACCCTAATGACCTCTCCTATCTTCTCAGAGAAATCAAGTCCAGTTAGTGTTGCTCATATACTTACTGGAGCATGGTCAAACTCCCAGAAAAAAAAAAAAAAGATTCAATACCACTTAAAACAAATAGTCCATGTTAGTCAGCCTTTCAGAATGCCTCTGTTTGATGGAGGAGGGTCATTTGTTTATTTGTTGGTTTCATTGGTTACTGCGGGACACAGACTGCTGCTCTTCACATCTGTTGAGGGTTTCTCAAAATTCTGCATGCAGACCAACTTCTAAGCTGTTATCTGAGGTGGTCCAATATTGCAGACTACACCAATCAAGACTTCAAACTCTACACTTTACTATCACACAGAGACTAAACAAAAAAATAATAGAGTTAGCTCTCCCAGTACTTGACCATTGTTCTACTTTTCTTTGGGTCTCTAAAGATGTCATTGCCCCAAGACAGCAGGAAGTAATTTTAAGAAAAGAATGACCACATTCCCAAGAAGTAGGGTAGAAGGTTTTTGTTCATTACATAAATGTTTGTCATAATTTAAGAGATTTGGTTACAGGTTTGTATTAGTTGTGGTTGGGAAGAAACTAAGCAAAGGACATTAAATTCAGTGATCTCATTCTGAAAAGAAAAGGGATGATATAGGAATTGTAGGATAAATGAGTAGATTATTGAATCCACTTTCAAACTAAAAAAGCAACTACTAGTCTCAAATATTTTATACTACTATGCATTTTTGTATATTGATATAAATTTATGTATTTTTTCTATACTGTATATATGTTTCTACTCTTGTTTAAGATATTTATGTATAATGATATAAAGTTAAGTTTATTTTTGTTATGCTGTATTATATACTTCTATTTCTTTGTAAAAGTGTTTTGCCTATGTAGCTCATTTAAAATGTAATTTAAAGTCCAAGAAAGATATATAGGATAACAAAAATTGTAGATTACTAGGTTGTCATCTATAACAATCATACTTTTGTCATGCTAGGTAAGTTTTGAAGGTCAAACAGAGTTATACTTAGATGATCTTCAAACATGTCAATGACTTACAAAACATGGCATTTAATATTTTAATAACACATAACTTTTCCTGGCACTGAAACATATGTGCTTCTAGCAGCATCAATTTACTTCAAGAATAGAATGATGGGCATTGAAGAACTTCATATGGAGTTTGCTTTCATTTTTGGCATATATATATATATATATTCTTACCTTGACTGCTGAGAGAATGCTGTTTAAATTGGACAAGCAAGACACAAAAGAAGGCCACTCTCATACTTTGTCAAGACAAGGTGGGATAGTCCTTCAAAATTCCTGCTTCACAGAAAAGTTTGTTAGATATTCTATACTCATATAATAAAGATGGATTCCCCAATATTGCAGAAGAACCTTGGGTGAGTGTCCAGGCAGCCAGATATCTCTGCCATTGCTTAGTTTTATAGTTGCTTGCTCAGCACCTCTTGTTTAATCAGGTAACATTATTATTCTCAGATCTCTGATGGAGTTGGAAACTAGATAGCCATAGTTAAGGTGTTCTGTAGTTTTGATAGAAAATAAGTCAGGTACAAAACTTCTGACTCAAAAATAGGATATATAATGAAGTATTTTCTTTGAATTTTACAATAGTAGTGGTCTAGACATTAATAATGTATCCCATACTTAATAATTGTTCTTACTTTTTATAGTTTTACTATGTTGGTTTAAAACCCATCCTTTTAATTCAGACAAAAAGGGGGAAATGTTGTTGTAGGATTATTCACACTGCCAGTCTGCTCTGCCAATAAAGTCACCTCGAATAAGGAACAGAGTCAACAACTGACTGACAAGGATTGGCCATTGAGATGCTGAAAAACTTAGGAAATGTGCGATAGCCAGAGACAAGAAGAGAAGGGGCTGAGGGGAATTTATGGAACATTTGGATGAGTAAAATGTGAAGAGTAAGTTCAGGCAATCACCTCTTTCCTGTTCCTTATATTTATCAGGTTTTTAATCTCAATTTCTGACTCTTGAGTTTTATTAACACTAGAATAATTTAGGTAAAAGTTTCTTGTTCAACTTATTTTGTTATTCATTATGAACTAATCCTTACTCTCTGACATTTTTACTGCAAGTGCCAGTAAGAAAACATATATGTAAATTGAAATCAATAGTATTTAAATGGTCAGTAAATTTAATTATACATTTATTTATATCAAAATTTTGCCTTTGCAATTGAAGTGATATCACTTAACAAATATTATCTAATATTAATATCTTTATATTTGGTTTGGAGGTGGATGTCTTTCTTTTGTTCATAACATTACAAATATAATTGTGGGGAATTAAGGTACAGTATAATCACACGCATTCACAAGGACAATGCAAACCTTTGCTTCTTGAGGCTAGTGAGATTGCTCAGTAGGTAATAACATGTTACTTTGGAAAGACAACCAAAATTCTAATCTCCAGGACTCACTTGGTGGAAGGAGTAAACTGATATTGCAAGTTCTTCTTTAACCTCCACACAGACAATTTTAAATACCCTGTCATACACACATATATACAACATAAATGGAAACAATAATTCTTTTCAGCACTCCTGTGTTTCATTAATAATATAAGCTAGGAATCACCTGGATGAGTAACAATTTCAAATTTTCTATGTTAATACTCTGACAAAAAGCTAAATCATACCACAATATTCAAAGTGTACTTCCTCAAAAAAAACTGGCACTAATTAAATTAAAATGGAATCAAACAAAAGACATAGGATCCAGAAAAATCATCTAATCAAATGAATATGTCTACTCATATATTAAAATTTTCTATGTATTTTAAATATATATTTAAATATAGCTTAATATGTCTGTTGATTTAATTTATATTAAGATGATACAATGTAGCCTAGTTTCGGAGCTCCTATTGGGCATGTATAAAAAAAACCTGTCTGTGAAAGTGAATATTCTCTCAAAGACAATAGGCAGTAAATTGAAGATTAATGACCATCGTACTAAATAATATGATTAAATCAGGCATTTAATTAGCTCAGAGAAATCTTCTGGGAGAAATGTGCTACATTGCCCTGTTTAGCACTTTCATTTGGTTTCAAATTTTCACTATTTATTAATGAAAAGACATATAAAAGCAGGAAAACTTTTGTTTCATTTTTTATTGTACTTTTTGAGCAAACCAATGCTAGGGAATCCTTTAAGAGATTAAAGGATTATTAAAATACAATCAACCATGATAAGTCTTCTCATGATCATGTTGCTGTAATTGTTTTGCATGTCTAGGCCACTGGTCCATCTCAGGAAATTCACAAAAATCCATTTAATCATATTTAAATTTCTTGCTGTAGGACTGGTATCAACTATGAAAATGTAACCAGGAAAATACAGGAATACTACAGTTTTTCATTGCATTGCCTTTGCCTTGATGGCCTTCAGTTTGATAACTTGTCGACATGAACTATCAATGATGTAGTACTGCAGCCTTAACCGTATCACACATTTTTGCCAAGACAGAGGAACAGGTTGTGTTATTTTAGTGCATGTTAATTAGTCCCGTGAAAGCAAAATCACTATTTGAATTTTGATTTATTTTACATTATTTGGAACAGCCTAACAAAAATATTAAAATAAAACTGACTCCATCTAGAATTTTCATTGACTGGCATAATTTAATGAATCAATTTCAGAGTTCTGGAGGAGTCTTTACTTACTAACATATGTTTGCTCATTTATTCATTTTTAACCAAGCAAAAGCATTTTAGTAGATTTAGAAAGCACAAATCCATTTTCTAAGGCACTGATAAAACTGTCATCTATATGTACTGGATATATCTACATTCTCAGTGTATTTAGCAAATAAAATGTGATATTTGCATTCATATTCTTTAGTGTGCTTTAAAGCATTTAAATACCTGAAACAGATAGCAGTGTCAGAAAACAGCATGTATTTGATGTTTTGAGTCTTCAACATTTATTAAGTTCATTAACAATAATTTCTGGATGTTTGCCCATGGACTATTAAATTATAGAATCACATATCTCTGTACATATCAAAAAACTTTGAAAGAGAGCTTTCACTGTGTTAAATGGGCTTGTCGAAGCTAAACAGCTGCTGCAAACAGCTTCAAACCAGAAAAATAAAAAGCAGTCATTTAAATGATCATTAATCACTAACATAAGAAAAATATTTTAAACAGAATGAAAATTACTGAGAAATAATCAAGCCTACAAATAATGACAGGAAGATGAAGTTTTATTAAATTTCTGAGTTCCTGTCAATATGAAGACCATCATGGAGATCTTTGACAATAAAGCATGTGAGTATTATTATCACAAGTGAGTATTTGATACAGTCACTATACATTCTCTAGAGTAAAGGGTGCATTATTTCTATTAATATTGATATCAATGACTTTTGGACAAAGATATATAGGACAATATGTGAAGATTAGTTAGTAAAGGTCTATGCAATATTAAGTTATTATACATTTAGAGAAATGAGCAGTCCTTGCAGGCTTAGGCAATGCTTTAAGGAAAATGAAGAAAATAACATGGTAAATGTCCTAAGAACAAGCCCCGAGGCTTACAAACACAGTGGGCTAGCAGTAAGCCTTTTTGTAGGGCAGATAGAGTAGTTTAGTTGATACATCATAACCATTGCTAATGTAAGTGCCCTCATACAAAAAATAAAGATGCTTCTGAAACATCTCCGATCTGTGCCTTGATTCACCCAATTTTGATTGGAATCATATTAATATCATATATTAATGTTTCACAGTAATCTCTAAATCCATTGGGGCATACATGATGTTATAGTAAGTAGAAATAATAGAATTCTTCTCAAGTTTCTTAGATTTTCTTCATGAATTGTAAAAGATAAAATAATTCATAAAATAGCAAAGAGAGTAAACATTCTCAATACGGACTTAGAAAATTTTAAGATAAGCATCCAACACTGAAAATGACATACACATTGAAAATGAAAATTGAAAGAGCTTGAAATCATCTTCTATATTGCTTTAAAACATATACATGTATCAGACTAGTGCACTCATTACTGGAGTTGCTCACCACTACATGATGTTTTAGATAACGTTCCTTTTGAACAATGTTATTAGCCACAGTGAAGAACTCGGTTATGCGCATGACATCCCTATTCTCTGCTAAATGTGCTTCAATTTTCTTTCAGAGAATTGCATGTCCCACAATAAATGAAGAATTGGTATGTTGTCTTCAATTTTCTCATCTTCTTCTTGCCAGAAAAATGGATCTATAACTAACATGCTTGAATCCAACTGGTGAATGCACACTCTAAGTCCAAAGATACAATCAGAGACAGTAATCAAGAAATCCATTTAAGTGGTCAGATCCTGAGGACTTTACCCAGTGGTTTCTCATGTCATGAACTTGTTTTTAGCATGTTTGCTACTACTCAGTCTGAGTACATCTCATATTAAATTGTACCTGTTTTACATAAAAACATAATTTAGAAAAATGTTAATGATGGATATACAAATTAAAATTTTCACCTTAGAGTTTAAGAGTGGCTATTTCTCCAGATATATCCCTAATGATGGTCAGTTCTCTTAAGCAATAAAATTTCTCCGAATTATTGTTATTCATATATTCACCTACATTTTTCAAAAAATTAACAAAAATAATCAGTGACAGAAAACATGAGAATCCTTCAAGTGAAATGAGCTTGTGTAAATTTGAAGTTAATTCATTTTATTTTTAGTAAAAATTCTTTGAATCAGGAATCATAATATTCTGGTTTTACACAAAACAAAATTCAGGAAATGCATTATGACATTCACAAAGAGACCATGGAGCTTGGAGAAGGTTAGAGGACATGTACAACCAAGACATATGGTAAAGGATTGGCCCCTCTCCATCATCTAGTCTCCATCATTATGTCCTGCTCACAGTGCACTTTAAGGACAGGATCCATCCCCGCACTAAAGGATACATACTGTTCTTGCACAGAAAATGATTTAAGTTTGAAATATACATCATGAGTGGTTCACATCCACCTGAAAATCCAGCTGGGATATCTAATACTGTGTTTCATATTCTGTGGACCTCCATACTTAAACTTGCATAGACCCTGCACTCCGCATCTATATGATTAAGAAAACTAAAAAAAAAAAAAAAATTTTAAATGATCTGTAAATAAATAAATAAATAATACTAAAAAAAAAAAATTTTAAATGATCTGTTTTCCTCTCTCACACTTGACTCTCTCTCTATCTTTCCTTCTTTCCTGTGGTTGAGATAGGGTTTCATGTAATAACGGCTATACTCAGTCTCAACACATGACGATTCTCCTGCTTCCATCCTCAAATTGCTGGTGGCACACTTGTATACCACAATATCCAAACAATTAATATTTTCTAAAGAGATAAAGTGAAGAATAGAATTTGCAGGAGCAAAGCAGAACCCCGGAGTGCATTGCAATGAAGGACAGTGGAGGCAGTAATTTTCCCCCAAGAGTTGTTATTTGTTCAAATAGAACCTTGGCCCATATATCAGATAGGCCTCCCTTTTGTTCATGACAATTCAAGAAAAATATAATCTTTAATGTGTCAGAGGTCTCTCTGACTAGTCTTGTTCAGTTTGTTTATTAATTCAAATGTAAGTTTAAAGGGACTATTCTATCATCCCAAATTGTGGTTATCAAGAAGACAATGAAGAATTAAAATTGGTTTTGGCAAATAATTTATATTTATATTTATTATTATACTTTTCAGTTATTTAAAATTATCAGTTAAATTAATTATTTAACTTTAATTCATTTAAATTTAATACATTTAAATTTAATTAATAATAAAATAAAAACATGTATTTATAAAAATTTTCAAGGTTATTTAAAATAATTTACAAATTCAAATATTATCATATTCCTCTCATCCATAAGTCCCTCCAATTCTCTCCCCTTCCTTACCTATGCAACTTTAAATTATTTATCAAAATGAAGCAAAAAACAATACAGTAAAATCCCCAAAATACAAGAATACAAAATAAAGCCACATAGAAACAACATAAAACAAACAACAAAAATAAAACAGTAACTCTGAACTGTAACCGAGTAAAAGCAAACACTTACACATATACACACACTCACACACACCAGAAAACAAAACAAAACAAAACTTGTGGAGCCATTAAATGTTGTCCAACTACTCCGAATTCTGGTGTGATTGATAGACTGTCATTCTGTTAAAAATAAAGAGAAAAGCTGGTTTTCCCTCTCTTAGAAAATATAGATGACAGTCCATTCAATCATTAATATTTTTAAATGTAACAAGACTTACCAAGAGAAAGAAAAAGCCCAAGAGAAGGCACAAGAATCAGAGACCCTCTCATTTGCACACCCAGCAGTCCCTTAAAATAAAACCGTACAGAGGACCTGGTTCAGACTCATGCAGGCTCCATGTATTCTTCTTTAGTCCCTGTAAATTCATATGAACTTTGCTTTTGTTGATTAGAAAACCTTGTTTTCCTACTGTCCTCCATCTCCTCTGGGTTCTTAAACTCTTATCACCTCCTCTCCCACAGGTTCTTCAAGCTCTGAAGGGAAAGATAGATGGAGACATCCCATTTAGGGCTGAGTGCTCAAAGGTGTCTCACTCTGAGTAACATCTGACTTTTGGTATCTGTATTTGTTTCCATCTGCTTCAGGAGAAGTTTCTCAAATGATGGCTAAAAAGGAAATGACATAAGTACAGTACAATGTCAATATTTCAGTGTATTATTTTTCTTTTTTGTTAGAGTAGTAATATTTGGTTTTGTCTCAGGTTCCTGTGTTATATAGTCTCAGGTTCTTAGTCACTCAAGCAGTGTTGGATCTACATTCCACATTGTGGAGTGGGCCTTGAGACAAATCAATTATCACTTGGTTTTTCTTGAGGTTAGCCTTTTTTTTTTTTTTCCTGAGGACTTAGCAAGGTAAGAGTTGGTTGCGGCTAGCTCCTTTCTCTCTCTGATTTTTCAGCATGTGCCTCAATATCTGGTTCCCGCTTTTTACTAATAATACCAATTAGAACTCATGCATAAATTGGCATGATAGAAGTCTGTAGAAACAGACAGGAAGTGATATGGCCGAGGTGATATGGCCTGGCAGAGAGAGGAATATAAGGCGGGAGGAGACATGAGGTCAGCCTTTTTTCAGCTGAGGAGTTATCAAGGTAAGAATTGGCTGTGGCTTATTCCTTTCTCTCTCTGATCTTTTGGTATTTGCCCCAATAACTGGCTCTGGAATTTTATTAATAAGACCAATTAGAACTCTATCAACACTCTCTCACAATTTTGTTCATCCTCTGTCCTTCCACATCTTGCAGGCAGTACATCATTATAGATAAAGGGTTTGTGGTGGGTTTAATATTAATATTTATTTTGGGGAACTGTACAGAGTATATTTCTGAACCAAAGATGGTGGATAGTAAGAGTGAAGGCTCTTGGACAGAACAGACTGATCATCTCCAGATTATAATTTGTAGGTGTTGTCTTTAACAACTAGGCCTTGCTGTCAGTTTAGGGAAAGCAACCTACAGTTTTGGCAACAGGGTGCTGTCACTACTCTAGAGGCATTGGCATCTGGGTTAATGGAGTTGATAAATGAGGCAGACTAAAGTCTCGTGTAATAGCAAACTTTATTCAGAGCGTCAGACTATTTACATATGAGTAAAGAAGAATCATAAAGAATACATAAGAAGAATCACATGAATAAAGTGTTACACATGGCAAAAAAATGTGCTTTTGCCTCTGTTTTTCCATAGAGTCATGACTGAATAACAACCATAAGCAATAATGGGTAATATGAAGTAAACTCATTCCTATCTGCTACAGTACCTAGAAGAAGCATGGAAAGCCATTCTAAGGAAAATCCCTTGTTTTGAAGAAACAGAAGTCACATGACTCTTGTCTTGTTTTCTTGTATTTTTTTCACAAACACTCCATTCTTGGACCGTGTTCTGATAGCTTGGGCTGTTTAAAGGTTCCCTTGAGGCCCTTTGGACAGCAACTCAATTAAATACGAGCCAAGCTCAATATTGGAAGCTTCATTTGGTGGCAAGAGGTGGCCTGTTGAGCCTCTGTCTCCCCCATTATTTGGTGATTTCATTTAGATTGTCTTGATATGTGCATATATTTTAGTAAATTTCTACTCTATTAGGTTTCCATACTATCTCTCAAATATATCCTAATTATTTTATTAGCTATCTTCTCCCATATTTCCCCCTACAAACTCCATTCTTTCCACAAATGATGCTCCTATTATACATCTCAATCTATCCACAACTATCTATTCTATTCTTTTCACTAATGAGATCTATATTGTGTCTCTTAATATCTACCCTGTGTGGTTCTATACATTGTAGTTTTGTTATCACTGCCTTCACAAATAATATCCATTGATAAGTGAATACATACCATATTTGTCTTCTTGAGTCTGAGATACCTTATTCAGGATTATTTATTTCTAGTTCCATCTGTTTGCTTACAAATCTTATGGTGTCTTGTGGGTTTGTGTGTC
Organism: Microtus ochrogaster; assembly: GCF_000317375.1. Taxonomy (NCBI): domain Eukaryota; kingdom Metazoa; phylum Chordata; class Mammalia; order Rodentia; family Cricetidae; genus Microtus; species Microtus ochrogaster. Next base: position 29,890,291 of record NC_022030.1, read on the forward strand.
ATGTTTGTTTTATTTTTCTTTTTTAACAAGCTAAGAATACTCAATTGTGCAAACACACAGCATTTTATTCATGCATTGTTTTGTTGAGGAGCATCTAGGTTGTTTCCAAATTCTGACTGTTATGACTAGTGATGTGGGAGTGTCATATATCA
>NC_022030.1:29890888-29895515 GCF_000317375.1 Microtus ochrogaster
TGGTAAGCCACCTCGTGGGCTACACTAGAAATGGGCTAGTCCAGGTGCTAGAGTTAGCCGAGAAGAGGCTAGATAGAAATGGGCCAAGCAGTGTTTAAATGAATACAGCTTGTGTGTTGTTATTTTGGGCGTAAGCTAGCCAGGCGGCCAAGCTAGCCAGGCGGCCAAGCTAGCCAGGCGGCCAGGGTGCCGGGGACACAGCCCCGCCGCTCCTATCACTACAGACTAGAGCAAGAATAAACATGGTTTAGCAAATGTCTCTATGGTAAGATGAAGCATTATATGGCAAAGAGGGGTATACAGCAAGATCTTGAGGAAGATCAATTCCAATTTTCCTGAAGAACCACCATACTGATTTCCATAGCAGATATACAAGTTTGTACTCACACCAGCAATAGATAAGTGTTCTTCTTAATCCACATTATTATCAGTATGAGCTACCACTTGTTATCATTATACCTGCAGGTAAATGTAGCTCTTAACCATCAGCAGTAAGCATTTTACTGAAAACTGAGACCTTCACAGAAATCAACATCTGGTCACAGAACAGAGGAAAAACTGATCACGGGGTGCTTAACTCAGTTATTACAGTACAACTCTACAGCTATGGCTCTGGGAATATCAATGATATTGGCTTGGAAAGATTCTAAGCTAGAGAATCCAGACATGACCAAGTAGTTTGTGTCTTCCATGAAGAATAGGGAACATGCACCTGTAATATCTGATGGATGTCTAAACAAGACTTGGTTGATAACAATACCAGTTTAAAGCCATTGTAAGCAGGGAAAATCTCATAGGGCTCCACACATCAATAAAGATCCATAAGCAATTAATGACTTGTGAAAAAAGGAGAACTTTCTTTTCTAGAGATGTACACTCTGATTACCAAAATTCAAATGGTCTGAACGAAGAATATATACCTATATGGGCAAAACTAAATGGATTCATTATGGGACCATTTATATATGTATACCATAAGACATTTTATTAATATAACATAATGATTATAATCAATAATAGTAATAATTTAAAAATAAAACTATGAATTTGAGAAAGAACAGAGTACCCCTTGGAAGTGCTGGATGAAAAAAATACTTGCTTAAAACTAATTGTATCTGTTTATGTCTTTAATTCTAGCACTTGAAAAGCAGAGGTGGGTGAATCTCTAGGAATTTTAGGACAGTCAGGTCTGTATGGAATGTCCTAAGGCAGGTAAGGTTAAAAGTGAGATCCTGTCTCAAAAATGTAGGTTCATTTTTTTTTAATTTTCAGTAGTCTATGTATTACTCACATTTGATTTGTTAATTTTGATTGTACTTCATTACATAATTCTGTATCTGCCTTCATGTTTAAGACAACTATGAATAAATAACTCAGTGAATGATTCTCTGTAGATTGACACTATAAAGTAGTCCTACACTAGCTCAGAATTCAGTATGATATTTACAGGGAGAATCACAGACCACAGTTTTCTGTATGAGAGGAGAACAGGAACCAAATCCAGCAGCTGAGAGAGAGAGAGCAGGCAAGCTTTAGGACTACATTTATAGTATAGCAGACCACACGCAAGTGGGCTGGTATCTTAAAGGCTATTGACTGAAGAAGTTCATATAGCACCTCCCCCTTTTGTCTCAATAAGAGAGTTCTAAGCCTAATACAAAACTATATAAAATAAGCACAAACATCAAGTATAAAACTTAGAATTATAACCAGTATAAATAATATCAAACAAGAAATATATGCTAAATGTTTCAATAATTATCCTATTATAAGGAGTCTATATTAGAAATGGCTTGGTCAAGTCATGGGAGGAAAGTAACAATTACTTCCTCATATACAACCCCATTAAAGACCTGTGAGGGGAAATAACATAACTTAAGTAAACAGGAGTACAATAAAGCAATTTTCAAAATGTGCAATAAATGACAAAAACAACTGGCTACTTGGGCTGTTACCCAGACTCATTTGCAATGTTGGAAAAACCAACTTTGGATAAGGTCTAGAGTAACTGACAGACCATTTTCAGAGGCAGGAAAATTTTCAAAACTGGCTTATCCTGTCCTGGCAATCTTTTTTTTTTCTTGTGTCCTGCTTGTCCTGTCCAGTCACCATGCATTTTGACCATGGGCGAGGCGGGGACATTTCTGTGCCTAAAGACCAGTTTTGCTAAGAAGAAAACCAGTGCCAAGTGTCTTCAGTGCTCAACATTCTCTTGGGAATAGATCAGTGCTGCCAGGAGCAATTGTGTCTCATGCCAAAATAACCCTAAATTATTTAAATGCCATATTCTATGGTTCTTTGAAGTGGTTGAAGATTACCTATGCATGCAGAATACAATCTTTATATATCTAAAGAACCTGACTAGTCTAACTATAATATAAGTGTGACAAACATTGATGACTATTGTCCTATAATTCTTAATACCTATATAGCTTAAAGAGTAAGACTTCATATTAGAATATTAAACAAACTTTAAACAACTGTATAGTAAATAAATCAATGACCTAAAATGTAAATATTGAATAAGTATTTTGACCAGAAGTAGAACTGTCTAGTACAATATGATAAATATATCCTAAAATTATATCAATATACAAAGTGTCTTAAGCAGAGGTAGAAGTATGCATGCATACCAGCAGACAAAATAACTTTGCCTAGGTGTACAAATATTGTAAACAGAAATATAATATTCAATATAACAAATCTAATTTGAATTTGTATTAATATACAAGATTCTATATCAATGTAAATTGTCTATAAATAATGGATTACAATTATTCACTCTTTTACTCACTATTATTATAAGTGTGAGAAAGCTCACAATAATCTACCTATTATCCCATCCAATTTTTTTTCCCAAAAATATCCCTGCATATACATAATTTCCACCCCAATCCTGAACCCTATATAGTTATAATAAACCCATAATTTATGTAACTAACTCTGAGGACAAGCATTGTTGGGAGAAGGGATGTCATCTTCTATAATTGATTCCAGCTGTCATGGGGAGCAAAGTTTTTTATGGAACCTTGTGAAACTAAAATGATGGTTACATTTCAACTTTACTGTCTGGTATAAATGCAAGTAGGCTCTGAGTATTTGGAAGGGTTTTTCTGAAGTTCTTATTTGAAGTTCTGGCCAGGCTAGAACATTGTAAGAAGGTGCTCCATTTCAGCTAACCAAGTTGGAATCATTTTGAGCAGCTGGTACCCAAAACTGATTTTTTTAAAGTAGCACTATTAACATCATGACATCATATCAACCAGGTGGAATCACTGTTGTGAGGCCACATTTTCATCGCAGACACTTCTAAGATTACTGCAAGAAAATTTGCTGTTCATTGTGGAAAACTTAAACATTATTCATATAGACATATATTCAATGAAAGGTACAAGAGAAACAAAAATAGGTATGGAGAGAAGTAAAATTTTTCATAAATTCTTTCTTCTTTCTTTCTCATACAAGATGACTCCTGATATGAGACATAAACTCTGAATTTTTCTTTTAACAACATGCTTGGATTTAGAGAAAGAAACCATGTCCAACTCCACAGCTAGCTTTGATTTTTACGTAGAGATATATACAAGTTCAGGTAATGAAATTTTACTTTAAATCCATTATGGCATCATAAGTCAGATTTCTCTTTACTTGGTGTTTTTTTCTGGATAGCTATCTTTTCTTCTTTAGGCATCTAAATGTCTAAGGTCTCTTCAGTTTTTGAAGATGAGTATTTTCCTTCAAAGACAAGAATGGAACCCTGTCCCAAACCTTATGAGGTTTTCTTACCACCTGTATGATTGTCAGCTCTTTGGATGGATGAGCTTTCTAAAGAGGTTTCTGTTTTTCAAACCAAATCTTTATTAATTTTGATGGTATCCATAGCTTTTTTTTTCTACTGTAAAAACTAGAGCAAAACTCCTTCACCAGTGTAGCATATCTGCTGGTTTCTATTCTGAGGTCAACACATTCTTGAAAAACACCAGCTTATTTAATTCAGAAGTTTTTTTCTATTTTCCAATGCATAATGTTTCATTATGCAATCTAGTTCTGGAGGTATTTTCCAGCCCTTTCTGTTTGTTTAACATATCCTGTATAGTTCAATTTGATCTTTCTGTAACTGCTTGACCTGTAGGATTGTTTGGTATACCTGTAATATACCCTGTATTATAATAAGCAAAAATTGTTTCATTGTCTTGGAGATGTGTGGAGGACCATCATTTGTCTTTATTTGCGCTTATATACTCATGAAGTCTTTAGCTTCTAATAAATGCATGATTACTGTATCATCCTTTTCTGAGCTCAGAGCAGTTGCCCTTTGAAAACCTGAATAAGTGTCTGTGGTGTGGTGTACATGTTTTGTTATCTAAAATATGCAAAATAGAACACATCCAACTTCTAGGTTTTATTTCTTTGAGTACCTTTCGTGTTACTCCCTGCAGCGAGTGTTGCTTGGTTATAGAAAGAGCAAGCTGGGAATCCCTTTACAATCTTCTTAGCTAGTTACCATATAATAGAAAACTAGTTCTTTAAATATTTTCTCTTGACAATATGTTTTTATGAAATTCTGAAGCCTTTATCACTTTTCCAATCAATAATCAATCAATTTCTGCATTACCTTGTGCTAAAG
>NC_022030.1:29896821-29898335 GCF_000317375.1 Microtus ochrogaster
AGGCGTGCACCACCATCACCCAGCTTAGATTTAGGAAATTGTTTGCATATTATTTCCAATGGCTGACTTACAAACTATTAGCATAGGGTAGGGCTATTAATCATCCCATAAGGGAGAATAGTCCATTGATATCTCCTAGTAAACTGAGAATTATTATAAGTAGGCACTGTGAAGGCATTTTTTTTCTGTACTTTCTTGTAAGGGTATAGTGAAGAAATGATTTTTTTAAATGATAACAATAAGAGACAATACATTAGGTAATTGGGAAGGCAAAGGGATTCCAGATTGTACTGGGCCATAGGTTGAATTACTTTGCTTATATCTCTTAGATCTGTCACCGTTCTCCATTTTAAAGATTTCTTTTTTAACAACAAATACAGGAGAATCCTAAGAGCTGTTGGATTCTTCAATATAGGGAGCATCTAATTGCTCCTGTACGAGTTATTCTAAAGCCTCCAGTCCCTCTTCTGTTAAAAACTATTGCTTAACCAATAGTGGTTCCTCAGTTAAACATTTCAAAGGTAGGACCATCAGAATCTCTGAAGTTTTGTTAGTTGTTTCAAGTCCTTGTACTGCCTGAATGGTTGATGAACTTTTGCTATAAGACTATATAATATCTGTCCCAGAAAACTGAGTTTCTAGGATTCCAGGAATGTTAATCAGCTGCATCAAGTCACAAACCCATAAATTTACTGTGATATTAGTGATATGTGCCCTCATCCTTCCACTCTGTCCTTCTAGCCCTATGCATTTCACACATCTCGTGCTTTATTTCACTTGTGATAGGGTTTCAACTACTTGGAATTGAACATCTTTCACTTAAAGAGGCCAATTCACATGCCAAGATTCTGGAATATTGGTAGTCACATCTGAACCTGTGTTCAGTATTCCCTCAATTACAATGTTATTTATATGCACTCTTAGCTTTGATCATTTATAGATGTATGCCTATAACATGAGAGGCTGGCTTGTCAGGATTTTTGTCCTGCCCAGTTCCCAAAGCCAGTGTGTCCCAGAGAAAATCACACAGAGATCTCCATAAGATTATAAATGGATTGGCCCATTAGCTCAGGCTTTTTATTAGCTCTTATAACTTATATTAACCCATTATCCTTATCTATATTAGCCACATGGCTCAGCACCTTTCTCAGAGGGGTAAGTCACATTCTGCTTCTTCGGTGGTCTGGGGATGAATGGGGGGAGTGGGCGTCCTCCTTCCCAGAATTTTTCTGTTCTCCTCACCTCTACTTCTTGTCTGGTTGACCTGCCTATACTTCCTGTCTGACCAATCAGCATTTATTTAAAACATGATTGACAAAATACAGACAATTCTCCTACACCCCCCCCATTTTTTAAACAATAGTCCATTTTTGAGGGGAATGTGGACATAATATTTTAGGCTACTTTTGGCTGGTTGGGGGCACTGATAATCTTATGGGGACCTAAAGAAAATTGAGAGTTATGATCAAGTCCTGACTGAAGTATCCTGTGAGTCTTGATCATCTCAGGCAGCA
>NC_022030.1:29898545-29899791 GCF_000317375.1 Microtus ochrogaster
AAGTAACATACCTTTTGACTTCAATTTTGAAATCATGGTATTTTCAAAATATCTATCTTGGATTAATTTAGCAGCATTTATAAGCAAATATCCTTGAGCAGCTATTGCTCCTTTCACAGCATCTAAACAATTTAAAGAGAGCATAATAACACAAATATCAAGATTCTCTGTGTATTTTTTTATTATTATGTGGCTTTACTTTAACTTCTATTTTTTTTATTTTTACTTTTAACTTTTGGCTTTTTGAGACAGGGTTAAATACAGACAATTCTTCTGCACCATATGCCCAAATATATACTTCCTATTTCTTATTGAAATTTTTGAGTGATCCTTCATGTTTATTCCATCATCCAGAACAGTATGGCTTTTCAGACCAGGCAATTTTTTTTTTAATTTTCTTGGTGAGATATGTCCTCAACGGTGACTGGGAATGAATGGGCCTTGTTTGACCTGGGGGCTTGTGAGAGGCCACTCCCAAGGAGTTTTTTGATTGTTTCTTGTTGCTTGTCTGTCTTTTGTTGATCTACATTCATTGGTCCTTTGACACATTTTCTACATAATCCAGAAGATTGAGACCTTCTATTTTTGCCATTTTCAAAGGTACATCATTTCTAGGAGTGCCTTGTCTATAATCCCTTCTCAGATGTACTATTCTACCATAATTAAAACATTTGGTGTTTTGATATCTCCTTATACCTTTAGAAATTGCTTCTCTTACCCAAATGTCAGTATTATAGTCAATATCTCAATGTTCATTGTATACAGGATCCATCCATCCATCAGTGCTGATCAGACCTTTAAAGTTCCAAGTATCTTTTTGTATTCTGAGTTGGCCTTTTCCAAAGCTAGATAATCTATAAGTACATGTTTAGCTTCTGGGTCTGTTAATTCTATTTGTACAGCCTTAGTTAAGCTTAGTAAAAAGTCACTAAAGGCTTCACTTTGGCTTTGTTTAACCCTAATATATGGTTCAATTACTTTCCTAGTTCTTGTATCCTGTTTCACGCAATAAGGCTGTTGTGTGGCATAGAGAAAAGATGTGTTCATCATGAATAGCTTGATCCTATAGGTCAGCATAAGTGTCCTCGCCAAGAGTTTGACCTTGGAAAATCTCTAATCCTTTGCTTTTCCTTGAAGTTCTAAAATTTTTGCTTCTTCTTGCCAATAGCATTTCCACAATAGTTGCAGTCCATCTTCCAGGACCACTGAAACTAATTAAAGTCTATCATGTGGGGTAACCTTGCTG
>NC_022030.1:29900177-29914927 GCF_000317375.1 Microtus ochrogaster
ACATATGATTTCAAGTTATGAAATTTTTCCATTAATGATTACTTCTCATGCTTTGATATCATTTGGAAAGTATGAAGATGGTCTTCCTGAAGAGATAATCTACTAAATTATCATAAATTTTCAGCAGATTTTCATCATCAAATTCAATAATGTGAATCCTTTCAGATAATTTCTCAGTATCCTTTGATATGGATTGAATTTTGTATGTCAAAGTAATGTTATTCTTTCAGTGATATTAATTTTTTTCAGCTATCTTTTGATTTTCAATGGTATTAGTCTTGTCATTTAGTTGTTCATTATTAGTCTGTAAAGACTGTATCATTTCTATAAGTTTCTGATTCTTGGCTCTGTTATCAAGCCGTTGTCTTAAGGATATAATATGAAAAACAAAGCTAAGTCCCAATATCCAATAAATGGATATATCAGAAAAATCTTATAAACTTTGTAGAATACCATTTATAGTATAAAAACAGGTTATTAAATTCCTGGATGGTAATATTCTGCTATTCTATAATTTTCAAATTTATATATTTATTTATTACTCAAATAAAGTTACCTCCATTATGAGATCTCAGTAAATTGTTATTGGTATAATAATCTTTATTGATCAACAGGTGTCACGGTTGCAGCTGCATAGTGGAGAGATATGACCTGCAGCAGAGTGAACAGTCCCTCTCAGTTCCACATTGGTGTCTGCTTAAATACTGACAAATATGCATTGCTTGACAAATTAAAAGAAATAAAATTGATTGCATACACAGAGAGAGATTTTTGGTGACCATGAAACCAAGAAATCCAGAGCTCACATGCCAGGAACACAGACTAAAAGCTGTACATGTCACTGAGTGGCAGGGAAAGTGGCTGGGCTGGGAAAGCTTGTACAAACCTGGGATATTGCCAAGTTCTACAGCAATAGGCCCACCATACAGGTAGCTCTGCTGCAGCAGGTTTCAGAAAAAAAAAAAAACAGTTAGTAGGTCAGGCAGGTGGGTATGGGATGTTGCGGGAGGTCCTTCCACTCCTCCAGCCAATAGCCCCTGAGATACCAGCCCATTGGGGCATGGTCTCTCTCCCATTAAAAAGGTGGCCACTTCCCTTCTCACTCTCTCTTATTTCCTGCTCCGCTTCTGGTGACTAGACTCCCTTCCTGATTGCACAGAGGGCTGTTGTCTGGGACGGTGATCTGTAAGTTTTTTTCCCCTTTAAATAAATAACCATTCTATTAATCATAATTCTAAACCGGTGTGGGATTGTTTTTGACTTACGCCTTCGCCTTCATCTGGCACCCAACATGGGACTCGAACCCATGACCCTGAGATTAAGAGTCTCATGCTCTACTGACTGAGCTAGCCAGGCCATGAAACAGACCTGTTGGACTGGACTGGTATGCATGGAGTTGGGACTCATGTGGGTGCAAGATGTAGATTGACACTATAAAGTAGCCCCCATATTAGCTCAGAATTGACTGTAATCAAGAGTAGTTTATTTAGGGATAGATTCACAGATCACAGTCTTCTTTACAAGTGGGGAACAGGAACCAAATCCAGCAGCTGAGAGAGAGAGAGAGAGAGAGAGAGAGAGAGAGAGAGAGAGAGAGAAAACATGCTTTATGACTGCATTTATAGTATAAGAGACCATGTCCATGTGGGCTGATAGCTTAGAGGCTATTGGCTGAAGGAGTTCCCACAGCAATTCTATGTACTTTAATTTATGCCTGAACTTTCTCCCTTTGAGTGATGATATATTACAAGCAGTAAACACTTTCCCAATCACTTAGTTTAAGCACAGTTAAATATTTGTAAAAACCTGTGTGCTTTGAATTTGTGGAGTGGAAATCATTATAAAAGATATTTGAAGTTATTTGCACTGGAATAGTAGGTCATTCATTATATCAACTCATTATGGATCCCCACACTAACTACATGTATAACCTTTAAGCAGTATTATCATAGATTACTAGTTAGAAGTAGTGTAAGATGTCTGTTTAAGTATAGAGTATAGAATACCTATTTCTAAAAATAGCCTAATATAAAATACATAATACATTTTGTTTTGGATGCATTGAGGAGGTCTTCATCTTAGTTTTCCAATTTGATTCTATAATATTGACTGTAAGAGGTAGTATTTACTAAATACAGGTACAGATTAGAACCGATTTGCTGATCATTCTAACACATAACAATTACTCAGCTCATGGCTAAAAAAAGGTTTTCAATTTTTGTTATGCATGTTTTACTTTTTTAAATATTAACCCTGTTGGGGAAACTACTATACATTCTTTTTTCTGTTTCCTTGATGAAATAGTCAGTACAGAAAGCCAAAACCCTTGAATAAACTCATACAGTTTACAAAGCATAGAATATAAACCCAATTTGTTCTACCTTTGAAATCAATACTTCATGCCAAACAGATAAAAAAAAAATAGCAAACAATCAGATGCCTTTACAAGTATGATTTGATCAATCAATCTCTAGCTTTTAATCCATCCCCTGATTTACAAACCTGTCATCAATATTCTTATACACAGTAAAAAAAATATTTAGATCATATTGGTAATAAAAGTTTGTCCTTGCTGCTTTTTTTTAACCAAAATCATTAAAGACGCACTACAATATCACAATCTCACATGAAGTTATTGGAGGATTTATGTCAAAACCTATATTGATTGATAGTAAATATAAAGAGATATGTACATTATTGCATTAGCACCTTGATGTTCCGCTACCAAATCTGTGACTCTTCATATTATTGTAGTAAATATGGAGATAAATAGATTTGTGGTCATGTCAGGCCTCATAACAAAGTTATGAAAACTTTCCTGCAATATTAGGAAATTATGGATAAAAAGGCTATGAATTGAAGTAGAGGAAGTAGGGGTATATTGGAAGATTTAAAGGGAAGAAGGAGAAGGAAGAAAATGATTAAATTACACTCTCAAAAATAAAATAATTTTTAAATCATAGACTTGTATTTATTTTGCTCATTGACGTTAAAGCAAAACCCCAAGCAATATGAGCTTACCATACTAATCCTTAATTGTATTTTTCAATAGTAGATTTTAATTTTGCTTAATTTTGTGAGACACAGCATATGGGCTTTTCAATGCATTCTTTGTAAGCTAAAGAAAAAATGTAAGAGCTAAAAATTTCATCTAAAACACAACTCATTATTAAATGTATGCATTGTTTTCTCTAAAAACTTTGATTTTGTATTAAGTTTCTGTAGAACTTATTTGGATCCTTTTTTGTTGTAAATATTTCCTTCATTTTTAATTCCAAACAGCCTGAAGCCAATTTACATTTATTGATGTTTTGTTTTCTTGTTAGTCCTTACACAACGTTATAAATCTGTTAACAGATTATGATAATTCTTTTGCTTTACCACAAATGTCTCTTAATGTTAGGTATCACTTCTTATGCTTCAAACATGAATGCTGAGTGACTCTTCAGTATTTCAGGTATTTTGTAAAATATAAAATATGGCAATGCTAAAAGTAATTTGCTTTTTAGTATTATCAAGGAGTTAATGTTCAAACTTAAATGGTCCTTTACTTTAAGGAACCTAGTATAACTAACAAGTAAACCTACCCTTGAAATGTATAGTTGTGTTCTGGAATTAGTAGGCTCATATCCCATATTGTTGACCTGCAGCCAGCAAATGTAATCTCTTCTAAATTCCTTTCTGAATCTGAATAAAAACCTTGAGGTTATGTTTTTTTTTTTTTTAATAATATCATGGGCTACTACTCACTTACTCATCTGAAACTCTAAAAGGCATTTTGTTTAGCTGACAGGGGATTTTCATACAATTCCCAAGTTGCTGATTAATCATCAACCTCCCACATAAATCATATCCAGATGCTACAAATAATGCAAAGACAATCCTCCACTGTGAAGGAAATCTAACAAGGGAAAGGAAATATACAATTTTGGTGGGGTAAACCACATAATACTGGTATTTTATGCCATTGTATCTTGCCAGTTCCTTCCTATGACATGTCATTCATCAATACTGCGAGTTCAAAAACACATAGTAATAGTACTAAGTCCATTTGAGGCCATTTTCAAAAGTTCAGTACTTTGGGACTTTAATTTGATTGTTCAAAGAAAGACATATTCTTTACTGTGCTCCCGTGTTTTGTTTATTACTATAGACTGAATATGCTCAATAATCACTAAAATCTGTAAGAGTCAAATACATTCCTAAGATCATAAGAGTGTTAAGGTGAGCCTGTGAAATGATTTTCTTCAGTATCTGAAATAAGCAAATTATTTTGTCTATCATCAAGAAAGATAGAATGATACTAAATCTATCATCTGTCCTTTGAATCCTAAAATTCTGTGGATAGCATTCCACACAACCACCATAAAAATAGGTTTAAAATATACAGCTAAATTGTCCAAATATAATGTGAGAATTTTATTTATAAGAAGGTAAATTGCTGTTTTAAGTGGATTTAATATATTTACTGTTCTTGGTTTATTATTCAACTATGATTCTAAAGAATAGTGATAATCTTCTGAAATACTTTACCAGACAATAAAAGTAAATAAATGTGGTTTTTTTCCAATGGAGGAAATGTACAAACTGTTCAAGAATCGGTTTAAGTATTTTTAAATGGTTTGTTGTCAGAATTTAGTTTAATTAATATGAAAAATTATGAATATATCATCATCTAAAAGTGCTTAATAGTTCTCTGGGACAGTTTTCATAATCAATATTAAATTTCTTATAAATAAAAAAGCTATGGTATAAAAATTGCAAAAAGAATCATCAAGTTATATGCTCATGAATAGCACTGTTGCTCTTGAGGAATGAGCTTCCCACAGCATTGATTGTGTCTCGGCAAAAATAACTCATCACAGAATACTACACACTTGCCAAGAATGTTTTCATAGCCTTTGGAAATAGAGTACTTAATAACTAGACTCATTAAGGCTAATGGTAAATCAGTGAGATTAAATATTTCTATAAATCATTTCATTAATGAAACACAGGGCACATTAAAGAACTATTGAACTGTTAAGCAATAATATTTCAGAATCAACATTTTATAAACATTTCAATTAGCACAGGTTGACAACTTCCACAGAAGACACTGTACAGCAATCCCACAGGGTAGCAGAGTATTCATGGGCCATATGAATAACATCAGGACAAATGCTTTTTTTTTTTTTTAGGGTATTACAGCACAGAGCGACATTGTATACAGATGTAATGGATCTTAAGTAAAATCTTTCTGTTTAAGGGTATATGTAGATCTAAATATCTACAAACACATTCTGTCTCTTACTGCTTTCAAGGTTCATCAAAAAGTTTACTGGAATTCTCTGTCGGGAGCTCACTGTAATTTTCTTATTACGTTTAGATTAATCATGGGCAACTTGGAAGATATGTGATCAGATTAAAGGAGGAAATACTTGCACCTAAAAGGGACATAATGGCTCACCCAGGATGTTCTACATACAGAAGAGATGAAAAACAGCCAAGAGGATATTGTACACAGGCACAAACCAGAATGATCACGAAATATATCACATGTCAAATTATAAGGTTTGGGCGGGGGGGGTCTCTCTTATTGGAAACCTCTGCTTTAGGTATCCAGCTTTTAATTTCGATATTTAACTGACTCCCGAGTTCATGTAAATTTCTGGTTGCATGCATATGTATATTTTTTAAAGCCTTTCGCTGTACATTTTGATGAACGGCTGCGGCTGGAGGGGGGTGCATAATCAGCGGGTAGAGTTAATTTTACCCGCAAGCCACAGTCTCCGCTCCAGTTCTGAAAGCTGTAATTTGCCAGGGACTGCATATTAGCTTAGGGGACGTGGGGAGCCAAAGCATAAGAAAAACAGCCAATCTCCTGGCAGAGATGGGAAACAAAAGAGCCCAGGATTCAGAGAAGCTGAGTAAACATCTAAATTCAAATCCCTTGTTTGCTATAATGTTTTCTGTATTGGGAAAGGAGTCTGCACAGCTTGCATTCTGCATCTCAGAGAAAAGGATCTAGGTAACTTTTTGCCAGTCTTATGTTTGTTCTGGCCTTTGGGAACTTAGGTCTCTGAAGTTTTCTCATTTCAAAGTGTACGGTGGGGCTTTTGTTAATTAACGCATGTCTCTTTCCTGGGAGAAATGAGAGAACAGATACTTTTAAAAGTGACTTTTTTTTTTAAACAATTATAGATCTGGGGAAAAAAATCTGTAAGTGTAGTTCCAACAAAAAGTAGATTTTTGTTTGTTTGTTTTCTTATTGCTGTCGTTGTTTGTTTTCTTTTTTTTTTTTTCCTTTTTATTTTTCCTTGTACCTGTGTTTAATCAGAACTGTTTAGGGTTTTAGCCTGTGGGAGAAAGGGCCTGATTCCTTGTCTCTCTCAGGAGCTAATAACCCCGGCAAATTCTACCTTCAAGACGAGTGGACCTGAGCCAACAAATAGGAAGTCCGAACATCATGACTGTAATGTTCTGAAAGGTCATCAACTCAGGAACATTCTTCATGAGGATTTGCCTGGGGAGAAAGAAACCTAAAGGGCCAGAGCCATGGAGGACCTGATGGGGAGGTGGGTTTCCAGATTTCCAGAATTCCAGCTGAAGCTATTTCTCAGCCCCAAGCCAAGGCTCTCCCAAATGTGACCCATAAGTCAGAGGCAAACAAAGATGTCTGCTGTTGCCAATGTAGTGTTGCACGGGAGTGGATAACCAAATGCCAGCAGCTTGTGAATCCTCAGATTTACAAAACCTAGAATTTTTAATAAAATCATTGAGTCAATTTTCTTCCCTTTATCTAGGAAGAATACATTCCTTGAGTTTTTAGAGAAGAATCATAACCATAAAAAGAGAATCAAACAAATAAACCTTAAATAAATGAATATTACCACACTGAAATTTGAACTAAGTTAATAAATTTTAAGACAGGAAAAAGTTTCCATATCAATGCTTTAAAAATAAACCTAGAGACAAGAAAATGGATTACAGGGTAAGAGCTTTAACTGCCTGCTGTGGGAGTGTGACACTCCGCATCCCACCCCCACCCCCACATAAATTAGCAGAGATGATAATGCTCCACAGAATTGTCCCTTGATCTCTACACACACCATGCCATTCCCTCCTACATATACATACATCATATACACACATAATAAAAGTACATTTTAGATTTTAGACTATAAACCTAAAACTATTGTCCTTAATATAGAAAATATTTTAGCAAATTTCCCCCAATTAGCTAAATTTTAATGTTTTGTAATAAGATCAAAAGTTTAATACATTTGATATTTAAAACAATGATTTTATAATGATTATTTGTATATTTCAGTGTTGTATTTATCTGTTAAGAAATTCAAGATATATTTCATTATCTTGTTTATTCATTGGAAATATTTGTACTAATGAACTGAGTATTGCAAATGGATTGTTGAGGGATTAATCCCTTTTTTCTGTCACATTGACTGTGTACACTGTATTTCTAAGTGGATCAAAATTCTTGGAAGAAAGAAAAGAATGTAACTGATCAAAAGTATTTTCTTCTAAATACATTCTGGGTAAAAATATACTAAGAATAGATTATGAGATTTCAAATTTGTCTTTTAAAATGAGGATATAAATTGGTATGTTTTATTATGGCATTCCACATGCATTTGTTATTACATTTGTTCTCATTCTTTGGTTCTCCTTATTTTCTCCTCTTTATAGGACACGTCTTTTTTTCACACAGTCTCCCACTCCATTGTCAAGGCACAAGCACTACAGTAATCTGAGACTGTATACTTGAATTCTTTTTTTTGCACCTTGATGCTTAATCTAGTCAATAATCACTTATTAATGATTACCTAACATGTGGTATCATTTCAAAACCTATCATCCATTATTAAGCCTTTGTTTTATAGTAAAATATAACATTTTCATGAATAAAAGAAGTTCTTTAATACAATATTTTAAGCAGAATACTTTTTAAAAACTATAATTTTAATCAATAATCTAGATTAGTTCATTACAAAGGAAGGACCCTAATCAGTAGCAAGATGACATTATGTTTGCCACTGTTTGCTTAGAAGTATTACTCACACTCAGTTGTTGTAAACAAACTTCCTCAGGGCAAAGACTGATCCTACTGATTTTTGGTGGTAAGATTTACTAGAAATAATCTCCATTTCTTCTACTACAAAATAGGTTTAACAGCTCCTTGTGAAGTTACTCTGAGGGTTACACAGGTTAGCACTTTCAAAGCACTTAAGAGAGTTTCTGGGAAATAGCAAAACTTCTGTAAATACTGTCTCCCATCATTTCTGCTATTATTTGCATGTATCTATTGCAGTCAGGGTCATCCTAACCCATCAGTGGAACTGCCCCTTATCTCAGGAACCTGCATGTAGGATATTCATAAACTCCTTTCCTGATTTACGTTTTGTGCTGAAATTCTTTCTGAAATAGTAAGATGATCTTGAAGGGACATTTTTCTGATAGCTAAGGATTTCAACTACAGTCCAGTCAGTTGAAAACAGCAGGTACTAAGTATAACCCTTATTCAATATAAAGTAAACGAGTAAGACATTCACTGTAGGATTTGGAAAGATATGACCAAAATCGTTGTACAAACATTAACACAACTGGGAATCATGAATAACTTTAGGACACTGAAGGACAGTGAGTTCTGAATAGGGGTTTTGCTTTCACGCTTTTGGAATCAGTAAGAAAGAGATACCCTCTGATGAGCTGCACAGAAGCAGTAGAGTGAGTGAAGAAACTGAAAAAGCACAGGAAGCACTAGCTAGTCTGTTGTTGCTAACTACTTGAGAGACAGATTACACTGGTAATCTAATTTTATGGATAATATGACTCTACTCTTGATTTTGATGGGAAGCAGGGATAAATAGAATAGATGCAAACCAAACCTTTCAGACTGAGAAAAACAGTCATCATTAAGGCAGTTTGTTCTCTTCTTTGGCGTCTCAGAAAGCACCAACGACTTCCTGTAACCCACTAGAATAGTTGCCTAAATTCTGAATAGCCACAAGTAAAATTATCAAGATGGCTCATGAACAGCTGAGATGACTCCAGGCAAAAAGTGTTTGATATTCCAACAAGATGTGCCTAATGATTTTCAATGTAAAGTGAATGGTGGTTATCAAAACACAACTGAGCACTTCTAAACCTCTCAAACGCAAGTCCAAACCTGTGCAATCCCCAAAGCCCAAGGAATCACCTTGAAAACGATTAGAGAAGACTAAGTGACAAGCAAACACCAACTATTTGTCCTTCAGTAAGAAATAGAATGGCTTAACTTTATTTGCTCATTCATTCATTTATTATTAACAGTCTTACTGTGTTGATAACTTTTACTCAGGAGACAAAAAAAAAAAATTCATGAGACAGTAGATGTTCCAGTATTTGATTATATTGCATGCCATTCAAGTTTAAATAAATGCAACTATTTTTTAAATAACTACTTATGTTTTTAAATAACTACTTACAGACTTCTCTCAGCACTCTTTAAATTTTCATATTACAAAGCATATATTTGTTTCATTCAAGTTTTTTTTTAAGTGGTAAATGATTACATATAATTCCTCATATTAATGGAGTAACAAATAGTTTTCCAATACACACACACACACACACACACACACACACACACACACACACACATACACACACGTAAATGTATTGGAAAAAAACAGTGAAATGTTTTAGTTGGGTTATACATACATATGAATTTAAACATTACTTACATCCTTACATTAGAATATTGTGAGGTCTTAAGGATTTCTGAGAAACACATGGCATGGTTGCTGTTTCTAATCGTCCTGCTGATCCATACAGTATCAGGACTTCCTTTTCCTTTCAATCTCATTGCTATAAATTAGTAGTCATTAACAGACCCCTCTTGAACTCTTTCCCTTTACTCATCACACCAATTGAAGCAAATGCCATTCCATTTTTCTATTCCCATGAGACCCACATTTTTGGGCTCTCTACACTAATGAGATAATGTGGTACTTAAAGTTCTCTTAAATGTGACTCATTTCCCTAAACATAATTGTTGAAATCCTCCCTTATAGTCAATGACAGAACTTAGCCTGTTTTGGTAAATAGTATCCCATGGTGTATGTTTACCTCACTCTCTTATTCTCCCACAAGTATTTCTTACACTTTTTACTAATCAGATATTTTATTAGTTCTCTAAGAATTGCTTATAATACATTTTTATCCTAGTCATCACTCTTAGCCTCGGTTCCTCCCAGACCTATCTCTTCCTCCTTACCCTCCACTGTATGTGCTTTTTTTATATGGTAAAGGATACTGTTCACAGTATGTGCCCTGATTATTTGGTGGTTACAACTTTGATGTCCCTTTTGGGATATTTCCTGAGCCTCATGAAAAGGGATTATGTTACAAATGCATAAACTGGGGTGGGTAATTCAGTCAGTTGCTCTCTACATTCCAACCAGTTTCCAGAATGGTCTTTGTCTGCTGCAGACAGCACCTTCCCTGATGACTGGTAAATGTTGCACTCATCTGTAGGTAGAAAGCCAAGTATTTTTAATGAAATTAGCACTTACATTTAGGAAAGTAAGAGTAGTAAGTTTTCCTTTAGATTCCCTAACCTCAACATCCATGGTTAGCTGGCTAGGTTTTCAGTACCAGACATGAAACTTTCTTATTGATTGACCTTAAGTCCTTTTAGATGGCTGTTGATACTCCCTGCAATATATCACACACACACACACACACACACACACACACACACACACACACACACACTTCTTCTGTGTGCTTCTGTTGTCGCTTTCAGAATATGTTGTCATGGTGCTCATTGCTGTGAACATAGCATATCATATCATACATAACATAACATATCATATAAAAATTGGATAGGATTATTGATTGCTTTCCCCCCTTGGTAGCTTGAGTATCTCCCCCTAAAACCATAAAAACTAGTCCTCAGGGTGAAAGTCTTCAGGTCAAATCCAACTAGATTTCACCAGGTCTTTTTCCAGGAGTATGTGGTGTCTTCTTTTTTCTATAAACAAATAAAGTCAACAGCATTCACATGCTGTTTCTTTGGGAATCCTGGATCCCCTGACCAACAACACAAAAGGAGGTTTCCCATGCCTGGCACTGAGGTTCTTCTTAGTTTATGGGTTTTTTTTTGGGGGGAAGGGTCACCCAAGGATGTTCTACTATCACTCTTTCAGGGTTTCTGTCCCACAGTCCCCTCTCCTGTCTTGGCCCCTGCTTGATTTCCATTAACTGCAATTATTCCAGATTCTAGTTAGTGGGCAATGTTGCCATTTCTCTTTCTTGATGGTTGAGGACTGCTATAGTAAATATGTGGGCAGGTGTCACTTCAGCTCACCTGTTTCACTAATTTTGGACATAAAGAGGAACACATTTATGAGATCATATGATAGTGTTTTTAATTTTGAAAGAACACTATACATTTTTGTAAGAGTTGTACTAATTCATGTTCTTGCAAGCAGTGTGAACATATTTCCACTTCTTCATCTTGCAACACGTGTGATTTTTGTCTCTCTTCTTGTGATTTATTAGTTTGTATATAGCAATTGTAGAAATTGTTGGGTTCTCTTATGTCATTTTTATGTAGATTACTGGGGTTAATTGATCTATTTATCCTCTCTATTAACCATGCAAATGTCCCATTGACACATCCTTCCTATTCCCTAGTAATTACCCATCCACAATCTTATCTTTTAAATTGTAGATTTAAATTAGCATACAAAGTATGGATTTCATGCTTTCCCCCCATGGTTCTCTTCTTCCATGTTTCCCTCCTACACCTCTCCCTTCTGTTTTCATTCTCTAAAAGGTTATCTCTTCTTTTCCCCTTTTAACCACTTTCAGTTTCCATGTTACATTCATTTGAATACTTGCTTGTTTTGCAACCTCAACCCTCTCTTAAGGCTTCTTTTCCCCTTATTGTAGTCTCTTTTTAGTTTTATGACTTATACCTTCATATATCAAAGAAAAAATATATATGCAAAGATGTGTCTGCCCATGATGACTGTCAGTCAAGCTGAAAGGAGGCCATGTCTAATTTATTGAACATTTCTAAACCTTCCTTTGAAAGTATCTGTTTGGGCTTATTCTTTTAAAATATGGATTCCTTGGTTTGGTTAAATACTGAGTAGCTTTCATGTCTCTATGTATTTGACAAGTTAATACTTGGTTTATTATAGTGCTCTCAAATATTTCATATATTCTGTACTTTGTCATTTTACACTGTTGACTATTTCTTCTGTTATGTGAAAGCATTTGATAAAACATTACTTTTTGTATTAACTTGTTATTTTCATATTTTACCGTCTATGGTATACTTTCATATTCTCATGAAATCCTCAGGAAATCTGTACTTATTTTTTAGAACACAAATGAGACAGGCTGTATTTCTTTATTTAACAAAAACACAATCATTTCTTAAATGTATCTCATCATTTAAAGGATGTAGAGCTACTGATGTTTAGAACCATCCCTAACTCATTTGACCCTACCCCAGTACTTATAAATTATAGATGATTATTTTTCCTTGTAGATATAAAACCAACACAGATGAAAGTCAGTAACTTAACTAAGGTCAGTGAACCAGTGGTAGGAAGTAAACCAAGTCAGTCTGGCTCCAACCATTCCTCTTTCTTACTAATCATTTTTCTCATGTACTGAGTTTATTTATTACAATGATGAATCAATTTAGTGCCTAATTTTCCTTAACTGCCGCAATCATATGCAGCACTTTTGAATCATTTGACAGACAATGAATCCTCATTTAGATAAATCAGTAAAACTGGAAAAGATGGGGAATATCAGACATGTATTTTTCTATCTTCTCAGTAAATGCTCAGTTATACCAAGGGGGCTAAGTGAGAGTGAAATACTAAAGCACTGAATTTCCTTAAAAGCAAACATATGGAAGGAAATCATGTGTTTGCATGTTTGCACCAGTGCAAAACTGTAAGACAAATGCTGAAAGGATTATAAACCAAACACTATGGATAAAATAATAATGTAAAAAAGAAGTTGAGACCTGATGGGAAAATATAGAAAAAGACATATTAGAATTGATTAGAAAATAAAATAAAAAATGGTCTTCAAGGCTAGAGACTATATTGACTAATTAAAATGAAAACTCTCATCAGTTAATCAGTACACAGTTATCTAGTAACTATCTACTGTAAGGGAAAAAGACAATAATAAAAAATATAACCATACCTTTCTTAAAACATATTTTACAAATGGCACCACTGACTTAAGAGGAAAGAATTACAAAACTAAACTATACTTTACATATTATTGATTGAGTTGATGATAGTAAAAACATGGTTATGACTAACATTTCGCTGATGGCTACCTCTATGTTTAAAAGTTTAAAATTGCTGTGCTTAAGAGAACTATAAAGAAAAAAAAGACTTCCAAATGTTAAGGGTTGCTAAGGGTTAAATTTTGAAATTGTCTGGTCTTGTAGGAGGTTGACAAAACCTGTTTCTGCTTGTGCAAACAAAAGCATGCATGGCATGAGGTGACCTTTTGTTTGCTTTAAGACAAATGGATGGAACTAAAAAAAAAAAATCAAAAAAAATCATCCTGAGTGTGGTAATCTAGACAAGCATGGTTATGTTCTCACTCATAAGTGGTTATTAGCTGTAAAGTAAAGGGCAACCATGCTGTAATCTACAGATGCAGAGAGACTAGGTAAAAAGGAGGGACAAAGCAGGAATGCATGGATGTCCCCAAGGAGACTAGAGGCAGGTAGACATGGGATCATGAGGCATCCAGGTTTGGAGTTGATGGAGGGGGAGAGCACGGAAAAAGGGGTGGCATTCCTGGCTCATAATGAAACTGGTGTGAGGGAGGCTTCCATGAATCTACAAGAAAGATCCCAGCTAAGACGCCTAGCAATAGTGGATACATAGTATAAACTGGACATCTCCTGTATGTAGATTAGTGACTACCCCAATTGTCATCAAGATCCTTTTTCCAGTAACTGAAGGACACAGATGCAGAGATTCATAGCAAACATTAGGCCAAGCTCAGAGAATCCTGCTGAAGATAGGGAGGAAGGATTGTAAAAGCCAGAAGGGTCAAGGACATCAAAAGAAAACCTATGGAAGCAACTACCTGAGCTCAATGACACAGAGTCTGAATCAACAACTGTAGAGTCTGCATGGGGATGATCTAGGTCTCTACATATATCTGACAGTTGTTTAGCTTGGTCTACTTTGTGAGACCTAACAGTGGGAGCAGGGCCTATCCCTAACCCTTTGACTGACTCTTGGGAACCTATTCTTCATAATGGTTTCTTGTCCAGCCTTAAAGCAAGGGGAGGTGCTTAGTCTTACTGCAATTTGATATGACATGCTTCCTTGGTGTTTAAAGGAGGCAGACATACCCCTTTCTAAAGAGAAATGGAGGAGTGGATGGAGGGAGGTAGAGGAGTTGTGGAAGGAGGGGATGAGAGAAGGCCATAAAAGGAAACTGTGTTTGAAATGTAAAATGAATAATGATAGATTGTAAGAAGGGGCAACGGAAAACATAGGAGGTGTAGGTAAGGATACTGTTTGTCTATATAGCACATTTTGGGACTTGTGGAAAATCTGAACACAGTGTTAATTCCCAGGGTAGAGGGATATTGGGACACTGCTGGCCCTTGATGGAAAAGCTGAGATTCAGGTGAATTAAAGAAGCTGCCAAATGCTTTTTGTTGCTGTTGTTGGGTTCTTCCCTTGCTGTAATGAAAATTC
>NC_022030.1:29915027-29921874 GCF_000317375.1 Microtus ochrogaster
TTTGGAGACTGTCCTGGCACTAGCACTGTAGACCAGACTGGCCTTGAACTCACAAAGATCCGCCTGCCTCTGACTCCTGGGAGCTGGCATTAAAGGTGTGCACCATCACAGCATGGCAAATATTTTGTATTTTAAGGTACTGTTTAATGGATCTGTGTTTCCTCATGTATCCATAAGTTTGTTGCAATGCTGAAGCCAGGAGCCTGGTTGGAACAAAGAAACAGGCACAGCTGCCGTGCATATAAGCACCTCGCACATGGGGCCTGTCTCAGCTCCATTCAGCATTCTCAGTCTATAACCAGGGCGCAAAAAGATTTTGTTTTTGTTTTATTTTTATCTGTCTGTCTGTCTGTCTGTCTGTGTATCTATATCTATCTATCTATATATCTATCTATCTATCTATCTATCTATCTATCTATCTATCTATCTATCTATCTATCTATCTATCTATGCCTTCTTTGATCTCAGCTAACCCTGGTCCATCCCCTTCATCACTTGATTCCGTTTTACCAGACTTCAGGAGTCCTTTAGGTAATGATGATATTAAAATATTGTCTTAACTCTTCTATTTGAGTGAAAAGCTGGCTCCGGAATTGGATTGTGGTTTCTTCTCCTCTGGACCCAAACATGCTTGTTTAAAAGTTTTCTCCAAAATCTATGTCCTGTGTCCTTCATGGCACCTGGCTATGTAACAGAAAGGAGAGAAAAATCAAAACTAAGGAATAGACTGTTCTCTATGGGGGTTATTGTCACTCATCTTGTACTTTTTTTTTGCTTTTATTTAATTCTCTAAAACTTTTGAAGAATTGTGAATCATATTTCAAGATTTGTAAGACTATTATGTAAACTTTATGTACCTCAGGATTTGTAAGTTTACTGGGTGTGGTTAACTCTCTGTGAAATCTATAAAAATTTAACTCAAAACTTATAGCAAGAGGGTTGATGGTTGAAAATCTAAACATAGCTAATCTTAACCTACTGTTAAGATTACATTCTTATCTGGAGTCCATTTGAACTCTGACAGACAAATCCAAATCATAATTCTCTGAATTTTTATGAACTGTATGTGTGTCGTGGATTCAACTACTGTTTTAAAAGGAATGCATGCTTTTAAATTTAAATAAAAATGTCTCCAAAATACTTTGGATTGGGACTGATTGCTTTGTGATGATTCTTGTCCTGTCAAGAAAAATAACAGATAAGGACAAAATCCTAAAAGCAAAGTTTATTCAAAAATTGGGAAACAACTCTAAAAGAATATGATGATTAGAAATGTAATATTTTTATTCCTAAATCAAAACAACATAATTAGGTTTTATTTACTTTGTTCAATTGCTGTTTTAAAAAAATGGCTAAACAACATGTTCTTCTTCTGGGTATCAATTTTATCTCAGAATAAGGTCATGAGTTAACCCAAAATGTTTGTTTTTGAATGTTCTCAAAATTAATGAGTCTGCAAGTCTCATTCTTTTAGAGATATTTTAGAGATTTTTTCTAGTAATTTTTCCAATTCTAGTTTTCACTTTTAATAGAGGGTTCTGAAAGTTACCATACATAGTATGTATGTATGTATATATATATATATGAAATACATCATATATATGTATGCATGTATATATGTGTATATATAATATACCATATATATGGATAGTGGGAAATGTATTAATGCCTTTAATTCACAAAATAATTTTTTTGATCCAAAAATTTTAATATGACTCAAAGGTGTGGGTCTACTACTTTTTCTACAATGTGGATTTCTATGATGATTGCAAATAGTGAGAATGCTAATATAGCTAAAACTTTTATCTCATTTTGCAAACTCTAAATTTATGTAAGTTCATAAAAATTCAGAGAATTATGATTTGGATTTGTCTGTCAGAGTTCAAATGGACTCCAGATAAGAAGTCTTGTCAATCAGCAGCCTAAACTTCCCCACTGCTGCTTATTCCTGAGGGGAAAGCTCTAAATATAAGATTTTCCTTTAAGTTCTTAAACTTTAACTTCTGTTCCTAGTCTGTTAATGTCCCAGTAGATTTCCACACAGCTGACAGACACTAAACATGAATCAGCTGTGAACTACAAACTATTCCATATGACTGTGAGACCTGGATTGGCTGACAGCTGATAGAAACCAGTCTACCTAATATGACTGTTCCCTATCTCTTCAGGCTGGGTCAGCAAACCATATGCTTCTTATGCATGCACCCCACAGCTTGAACACGCAACCTTTGGCCTTTGACTAGCATCCCAGCCTTCCTGGGCCCTGTGGAAAACATCTTAGTTGACTAGCAGTTTCAGAGAGAGTACATTGTCCCTTAACTTCAACAAAAGACTGGAATCTTAGGTGTAAAGGAAACTGGGATGCTACAGGAAGGACCCACGCCCTGTCATGCCTGTCATACTGTCAATGTATACAACATCACCACTGGATACATTGCTGTAGAAGTTAACTCTAGTTGGGAAATAACCAGGCTAACTAAAAGATAAAACAATTATATTTTTATTCATTATGAGGGGAAAACTCATGAAACAGATGCAAGAAGTTCAAGTTCAGCTGTGCTACTAGGAAACAGAGAGAGCATACCTGGGTAGCGCTGTTTTTCTGTGGGTCCCAGTAAAACACACCCTAACTTGGTCTCACCTCTTAAAGATAATTGGTTAACAAGGCTTCCCCATCACCTCCCCCTTTTGTTTAAACAAGAGTGATCCAAACTCAATACAAAACAATATACAATAGAAAAGATATCAAGTATAAAAATATAAACAACATAAACAATATTAAGCAAGGAACACATAATATATGTTTTAATAAACCTCTTAAAGATAATTGGTTAACAAGGCTTCCCCATCACATTACTCCAAGTTAAATGTGTCAGAGGAGATGATAACCAGACTGCAGAAAAATGAACCACATCACCAAGGTCTGGGAAGAAGCACTAAAGATAAGACTGATGCAGGTTTTAAACAAATAAGGTTGCTTTCTCCTACTCTGTTTGCTCTATTCTTTCAGAGGATATATAACTAGAATTTCCTTTAGGAACAAACGCAAACTTGCAATAAATATCTCAGAGCTCCCAGACAACACTTCATCAGATGGATATTCATTCCTTCACCTCTTAGTTGAAACTGATTGGTTAGCAAATCCTGATGGGTTGCATGCTTTCTTACCTATTTGGCAGGTGTAACATTCCCCCAAAATTCTGTATCTTGGCATCCTATTGCAGTTGGTCTTACATTTATGATGATCCAGCAGGGAGAAAACATATGTATTTATGAACCCAGGCCCTTCCAGCCTTCATGTTCAGGGAAAAATTGTAGTTCTCCTATACTTTTATAATAATATATTTATTATAATAATCTTAAAGTTAGGAACTGCAGGAGCCACTCTTGGTGTCACTGGTACAGCAATACCCAGATTAACTTCAAAATCCTAGAAGCCAACTAACCCAGGATCAATTTATATTTAAAAAAAATCTATTGACAAGCTAGATGAATAGGGGCATTTATTAGTCAAGGTGGTCTTACAGTGTGGGGGAACACTAGGCCTGCTCTTTGCAGAACAAGGAGATAATTGTATGACTTTAAAGGAAAGCTGTTGTTTCTATGAAAACATTCAGCAATCATTGGAGATTACATGGCTGTCCTCTGAAGAAACTGCCCATAAAGGAAAAAGTTCCCAAATCCAAACAAAATAAAATAAACAAAAAATGGTTCCCATTCTCATTCTAGGCTCTTCCTGGCTAATAACTGCTGTTAGATTAGCCTCCCTATCCGTGCATCATTAAGTCCTTAAACAGATATATAAATTCTCACTGATGAGCCATTAATGTGATGGTAATTAAGTCTCAACATGAACAGGTACCCCCCACAAAGCCAAGAATTCAAACTCAGGCTACACAACTCAAGGGGGAAATGTGATGGCTAACATTTTGTTGATGGCTAACTTTATGTTTATAGTTTAACATTACTGTTCTTAACAGAACTATAAAGCAAAAACAGACTTACAAATGTTAAAGGCTGCAAAGAGTTAATTTTTATAGCTTCTTAGTCTTGTGTAACTTTAAGGAAACTGATGCTTTTGCGTATGTAAACAGAAGCTTGTTTTGTATATGATGACCTGCTTGCATACAGACAGAATGTAACTTTGTGTTCTTTGCCTTATAAAGCTCCTGACTAAGCTGTCCGGTAACTTTATTTTAGAATCCCAAGTCCCAGGTGTAGAACCCCACCTGTATATAAATAAAAGCCTCTTGGTTTAATTTTTTTCATGATCAGACTAGGGAATCTCTGAACTACTGTAGAGCAAATTTCAACATGAGGACCTGAGATCAAGTCCTACAAATTCTTAGAAAAATGTGGTCAGGACAGTCTGTATTGGTAATCTCAGTAGAAGGTAGGAGGCAGCAGGTAAGTCCCTAAGACTCCTTGGACAACCACTAGCCTGCTTGGAGAGTCCCAGCTAAGCAGAAAGTCTGTTTCAAAATGCAAGGTTATTTGAGGGTTGACACCTGAACCTGACATTCATCTTCCAGATAAATGCAAACACATTTACATGAGTACCCCATACATACCTGCACCAACACGTAAATGTTCACATACACACACAAACACACAATATTTTTATGAAGATAAGACATTACAGTAAATTATTATTTAGAAAACAGGCCTGCTCTGCAATAGCACAATTTTTTTTCAAGATAGCAGACAGACACAGAGTATCCAAAATAAAAAATAAGATGCAGATGAGCTAAATTGGGAAAGAAATAAACAATTTAAAATATTCAGTTAGTTAAGGAAAAATAACACAAGGAAAGGACATAAAATAGTTAGGATTTATTGTCCTCTGATGTTCTAGAAACTTATTTTATCTTCATGGCACTCTTGTGATATAGCATACAACAGAACTTCTATTTTACGTGTGAAGAAACTACCCAGATTGTTAGGTAAATTATCTCAACTCCACACATTATCAGGGAACCCACTGTATTACCTATCTGGAATTCTATTGCTACTGCCACGGTAATGCAAAATGCAAAAGAAGTTCAGATTCATCAAGAGAGAAGTAATTGTTATTGCTCTGGCAATAATCATCAGCAGTAAAATTCACAGTGACAAAGTCTATTATTACAGTATGTTAAAAAGCAGCAAGTACATAAAATAAAGCTTTAAGTTGTAATGTTATGTGTTTACATGCTATTCATTAGGATCATAAAGTTATTTGTAACAATTCTGATTTACTAAATCAGAATTTCCACACTCTGATGTGAGGTGTTAGGAGGTCCATACCCAGTAAAAAGAAAGGCTGGTGATAGTTTTATTCTCATGATCTGAAGAGTGAATTAACTTTCTTCCTGGTAGGAACTCAAGAGACTTGTTTTCCTGTTAATAAAAGCCACATGAAGAGAAATAACTGCTAATTAGGAATAGGGTAAATACAGTTATTTTCTGCTAACTCCATGGGGTACACATTTTCAGGTAGAGATTCCAAGGGATTTAAGTGGCTAGAATCACATGAGGGGATGATTGCATATCAAAAGGGAAGCAAATACTGAATTCTGGAGAATCCCCAGCATTGTAAATATTTTGTTGCTTTAAATGAAACTGGTTCAAAACACTACAACAAAGTAAACGTCCTAATAAACAAATTGATATCATCTCGTTTAGATTGCAATATAAAGACCCTAGAGAATCTCTACACCAGAAAAGAAACTGCTGTCAGTGGTAGTGACCTCAGACCTTGGGGAATACATTTGAGATGAGACTCAATTATATTTACAGACTTTCACTAAGTAATCCAAACTAGAATCCACTCTACCACTCAGGCTGATTTCAAACATGCACCAATCCTCTATCATTCACTCTTTTAGTGCTGGGATTATCCAAATATACCACGATGCCTGAAAAATAGCTAGTTTCGAAGATTCCTTTTGACCAAAAGTCTAGCTAAAGAGACAGAGGTAGACATGTTGTGTGATAACACCACATTTTAATTTCCTCTTTCTTCATTATTCTGCTTGAAGCATCATTGACAATGCTTGAGTGTCTGTTTGGGCTAAGATAAAGGCTACATTTACAATGATAATGCATGTGACAGGAAAGAGCTTGTGTCTCCAGAAACATTATGTTACAAATCTCCCATACCCATGCCAGATTGCTTCCCTTGAGAAGTATACATGAAGGACAAGTGAACATTCGTATCTCTTGTGTGTTTGCATTTGCAAAAATATATATTCATGCATTTAAAGGATAGATACTGACACATGGTGCTTTCCTCAGTTATTCTCCTCCTTTCTTTCCTATTTTCTTTTTGAAAAAGCTTCTCACTGAATCCCATGGTTGCCAACTAGCCACAGGAAATATGCTCTCCCTGCATGCCCAGCACAGAGATTATAAGTACCTGTTGGGTACATAAAGAGGTGCTCATGTTATGCAACAAGTACTTTACAGACTGGGGAATCTCCCAACACACACATTCATTTCAACCAGTTAGTTTGAGTTTTTTTTTTTTTTACCATATAACTTAATACTAATAGATACACATACATTGTGAATGTCTTTAACCATTATTACAAAGAGATTTGATTGTCAATTATATGTGTCTAAAATGTAGTCCATGAAAATAAACATAAAAATTTAAAAAAACAATCAATATTTAAGAGTTAATATGAATGGTCAGGTCAAGGAGCCATTATAATACAGGACTAATTGCCTGATCATTTGAACTAAAGAAATTAAATTTAAGGAATATAACTTTTGCAACCCTTATATATATGGCAGTCATTATCACTATGATCACACACAGTGGTTTTATAAACAATATGAGCAGATTATTCAAAACTGTATAAAT
>NC_022030.1:29924076-29932517 GCF_000317375.1 Microtus ochrogaster
GAAGAGTGGGAGGAGGGGGGGAAGGGTGGGAGGAGGGGGAGGGAAATGGGAGGCTGGGAGGAGGTGGAAACTTGTTGTTTTTTTTTTTTCTTTTCTCAATAAAAAAAAGAAGGCCGAGATAATAGGCCCATCAGATTATAATTAATGTAGACCTCTGTGTGACTTCTTTGGAACTAATGACTGTGGGAACCAGGCAGTACAAAAACCTCAGTCAACATGGTCTGTTATCAACAAATCATTAAATATATTCACCCATATTAACACAAGGAATTACAAAACTCTCTGACAATCTTGATCGATGTAAAAAAGTAATTGGCTAAATGAAGCACCCTCTTATAATAAAGACACACAACAAATTAGTTTTAGATGAAAAATTTCTCATCCCAATAAAGATCATATACAGGAAGCATGGAAGCTATGGTCGTGGAGAGACAGAGGGAACAAGAAGAAAAGGATTCTCACTCCCAACCTTCTGTGCCTGACAAGGCTGGAAGTTCTAACCCTGACATGTATTCCAGGAAAGTAAATTAAAGGCATCAATCATGAGCACTAATTAAATTGAAGGAAAGAAAAAGTTAAATTGTGCAAATAAAGAGATATTAAATCTACACAGTTTTAAAGGCAGAAGTGAAAAAATGCTAAAAAAAAAATGGCAAGGAAATTCAGTGACATTTCAAAATGCAAAATCAAACAGCAGAAATAAAAAGAGAAAAGAATTGCATTTAGACATTATCAACACATACATCTTAGTTAGAGTTTCTAATGCTGTGAAGAGACAGTATGATCACCCAGACTCAGAGGAAGTGAGATGAGACTGCCATACTGAGAAAATGTACCAAATCACATGACTAAATATAGATACAAATTATGGGTTTATTTAAGTTGTAAGAGCTAGTTAGTAACCAGCCTGAACAATAGGCCAAACAGTTTATAATTAACATAAACCTTTGTGTGTTTCTTGGGGACTGAATGAGTGTGGGACCAGGTAGGACAGAAACTTCTGTATAAAAAGTTGAGACAGCATATCCCTAAGTTTAAAATACATTAAAAAGCCATAATACTACAAAGATTTCCATATGTTAATAAATCAAGATAGAGTCCTGAAATAAGCCTACACAGCTACAAAGAACTCACAGTTTTTACAAATCATATATAAGATACAAGGATGATTTTATAAAGATATAAACAAAGATATAAGGATTTTGTTTTCCCCTATAACATATAACAGTGTAGATATAAATGAATATTTGTGTGGAAATTAGAAATGCTGTTATATGATTTTTATATAAGAATCAGTTCAAGATATAGTGGTACGGGATTGTTGTCCCCAAACATGGAATGCTTATGGCAAAAATATTTGAGCCAGATTATTGGAGGCAGCCTATATAACATAGCAGCACAAGACATGAAAAATGGGCAGTGGATGAAAAGTCAAGAGATTATAGAAGATAAAGATGCACTGTGTAAAACCAACAAAACTTTAGTTCATCCAGATACATGGTGAACATCATCAGTCCTAGGTATGATGTTATTAAGATTTCTATGTGTGACAAATGGTGGCTGTTAAGCCATTCCAGGAAATAAAAGAAGCCAGTAGCTCAGAACTCTTCAACATTGGTTAAAGGATGTAAATTGAATGGATGTTTAAGGCATATTGAGTTTGAAGTGTGCATGAAATATTAAGGAGAACCTGTATAATAGACAGACAGACATATGAATATAAAAATAGAGAAATCTGCCCTGGGAATATAAAGTTATGATGATTTAAATGTACCAGTTTTCTTTTTCCTGGATCTTAATGACTTTAGCCACACTGAGACTTTCTTCACAAACCCAGACTTCCTTGCAGTCATTGTGTAATTTGGTTCCACTTTCTACTTCTTAAATACCAGGGTGACGTAATATTTTACCTCCAAATGGAGTGTCACTCCCCACTCTCTTCAAACACTAAAGTATATTTATCATTTTAAAATTAACATTAAAGGGGCATTATTAGGTTGCTATTTTTCTTATTGGATGTTTTATCCTGGAAATGGAAGTATATCAGGTTATTTAATATATACATAAATTAATTTAAAAACATTTAAAAATACATAAAAAAGACACAATTATGCATAATTCTACATATTTTTAAGTGAATAATATTTTCAAAGTTTCAAATGTTAGTATACCCATTTTAAAAAGTGGTATAATTCTATACATACAACATGAGTTAATTTTATCACCCAGTATATTATAGTCATTTTCCTTTATTAGAAACTCTCTTTGAATATTTATATACACATAGAAAATTTTGTTCTAAAATACAGAAAATTAATTGGATATATTTGTAACGTATATTTGGATATATTATGCAAGTGTGTACTTGCCTAACTTTTCTCCACTGAAATAACCTACAGTGAGAAAGTTCATCAAATCAACATGCTAAATCCAACTAACATATGTGTTTGTTCCAAATACTCAATGTTTTCCTATTTCTTTCATTTAGTTTCTGAAAAGTTTTAATTTCATTGTGCCTCAAATAGGCCTATTTTGCTTGTTTTTCTCATCACCCTATTTGTCAATATGGCTGAAACTTTGCTTATTTCAAAATATAGTCCTTCATTATTCATGACATTGGTATGTTCTGAGAAATTTAACTGTAATTGATGCATATAGTGTGACTCTATGTCTTAGCTATAGTTGCTGTTGTTGTGGAGACAACTTTGGAAGGATAGGGTTTATTTGGTTAATGTGTTCACATTACTGTCCATTGTCTTCATCATTGAAGAACGCCAGGATAGGAACCTGAAAGCAGGAGCTGATGTAGAAGCCATGGATGAGTGCTGATTATTGCCTTGTCCCTTAATGCTTGTTTTGGCTGCTTTCTTCTAGAACATAGGACCACCATCCCAGGGGAACCCTCGTGTAGGAAGGTTTAGGAACTCCCACATTGATCACCAATTAATAAAATGCTCTATAGAATTGTATGCTTACAGGTTGACCTTGTGGAGAAATTCCTTACTTGATTCTATCTCCACTCAGGTGATAATAACTTTCCTAAAGTTACCATAAAACTAGCTAGCATAATATCAGATTGTAAGCATGTAAGTATTGTTATTTTTTTCTTTTGCAGTTTCATATCACCTGTACCTCATTATTCTATTCTCAGTTCTGATTTGTTCTTTCCCAATTCTGTTCTGTTCTTCCACAAAACTTCATCTGTGTTCTTTGTACTTTCTTGGTTCTGTGTTTACTCCTCATTAGCACAGGTGGCAGAGAATAAGTAGTGCTGGTCATTCTGAGTCTGAGTCCAGGTTACCTCAACCTGTATGATTTTTTGGCTGTTATTTTCTCTATCATCTATCTATCTATCTATCTATCTATCTATCTATCTATCTATCTACCATCTATTTATATTTGCCCATTCATCCATTCATTTACCTATAACTTTAGGCCCAACCTCAGGAGTGCTCTTTAGTTTTGAGACAGGGTCTTTCTAAACAACACCAACTAACCTCCATATGTATCCTAAATTGGCCTCGAACTCACAGAACTCTACCTGCCCTTGCCTCTTAATTGCTGGGTTTAAAAGCATGTGCCACCAAAGACAGCTCAGAAGTACATTTCTAATAATATTTTCATTTATAACAAAATGAAGTTTTTTTATCACCATCAAAGTAAAACACTTAGAAATGCCTAAGTATTCACTGATTTTATAAGATATATTGAAATCTATAAAATTTAAAACAAGGTCTGATAGCCTGATTGGTTTTTGTTGTTTTTGTTGTTTTTGTTGTTGTTGTTGTTTGTTGAGACTGGGTTTCTCTACAGCTTTGAGAGCCTTTCCAGGAACTCACTGTGTAGTCCAGGCTGAACTCAAGTTCACAGAGACCTACCTGTCTCGGCATCCCGAGTACTGGGATTAAAGAGGTGCAACACCTCTGCCTGATGATTTATTATATAAAAGTAGAAACAAGCTACTATTATACTGAAAAAGGGCATTGTTACTGTGAAACACATTTGTGGTGATTATGAGGTTTCTATTTGCTTAAAGATTAATAATCTGACAGTCAATCGGACCTGTCCTTTCTATCTGGAATGAGCTTAGAAATGCTTCACTTGAAATAGGTGTGTGAAATATATATGTAGATGATGAACTATTTTCTTTCCTCTTAGTTTTATGATCTCATATTTATGTTTATATCATTTTTATATTCAGTGACTTTGAGTCATTTTAATAGAAAGAGCAAAACTTTTAGGAATTAAAAAATAATAAATTGTTATGTACTGCATATAATTGTTAGTGCTGTAGACAGTTGTGAACCAAAGAGGTAACAGAATTGTTTATACCAGCATTTCACATCCACATAAATAATTCCTTATGTTATAGTGTGATGATAGTTTAATCATCAATATATGGTAGAAGTTGTTCAAATAGAAGATCATCTCTTGAGAATGTCATCATCTATTTTGTGTGTATTCACCAAAGTATTATTTTAACAATGTGTTACTGAAACTATAAATAAGATATAACCACCTCAGGAATTACCTTAGAATATTCTATTTTTGCTAATCACCTCACCTCCAAACTAAGCCCATGCTTTACTCCTTTGGAGTTTTGTTGTTTGTTTCCTGACCTTTCTGTATTCTATGATCCTGCATTATTTCTCATTTGCCACCAGATTACTCTTTTTCTGTTTTTATCAAAGCAATGTTTATAAAATTAAAATAATTGTTTATATTTAATGCTTCCAAGTCTCACATTCAACCATTTATTCCCTTGTTATAGACATTGACTACCTTTCTTTACTATCATTTGCTTCATGACTCTATTCTTCCACATTTCTTATGGGTAATGAGATACTTTCTTTCATATTGTTTGTCTATTCCACATTTGTTTTTGTAAAACTAACATCCCATTTTGGACATCTAATTCTCCTATGTAGCTATCATTCACAATCAAGCATGATTTTCTTTTCTGAATCTAATCATTATTCACTTTTGTTTCCTTGAAAAAAATCACTTCTTTCTTACCAACATTAATTCTCTCCACTATTTTCTCCAATTATTTCATAAATACTGACTATAACTCTACTCTTGTTAATTTTGTCTCTTTAATTGTGAATTAAATACATCATGTACTACTTGTAGATGGACAACATAAAATAGTCCCACACTGGCTCAGAATTGAGTATAATAGGGGGTTCTTTACTTAGAGATAGACTCACACATCACAGTCCTCTGCACAAGCAGGGAAAAGGAACCAAATCCATCAGCCAAGAGAGAGAGGCTATACAAGCTTTACATCTGCATTTATAGTATGGGAGTCCGTGCCCCAGTGGACTGATATCTTAAAGGCTATTGGCTGAAGGAGTTCCCAAAGCAACTACTGATATCCAACATATTCCATGATACACAGTAGATACTGGATAATTATAATCAGTAGCTAATAGACAGAGGAAAAAATTGTGGAAAATGAAAAAGAAAATGACAAGAAGTATGTGGAGAGTACCTCGAAAAGTAGAAGAGCAAATGTGTTGAAACTCATTAACAACATTTGCAAAAATACAAAGGAGAAAACTCAAATAAAAATACTATATTATAGAAGGGAGAAAGATACTTTTAAAGGATAAAATTATCACCATTTAGATTGTTTCATAAAGTCAATAAGGATAAAAAATAAACTTTTCTAAGAGATCTAAAAAAGTAATTAGACATTCATGGTGAATGCATATTCTATGATTAGTCAATGACTAATGTAACACAGAGTAGCCTATTAAAATTTACAATTGTGGTTTGAGAAACACATTACCAGGTATGTTTAATATTTTTAAGCCTATGCATCCTAACTAAAATAATGATTAAATTTTAACTCTAATGGCCATTGCTAGCATCTACAAAAACAAAAACTAAACAATACAAATGAGGGCATATAGATGGGGAGGCCCAATCTTAGTCAAAATAATTTATTATACTTTATTTTCAATTTTGCTATGAAACAAAAGTGATCTAAAACTTGTGTATATGTGTGTGGGTGTGCATTGAAATGACACTTACATGTAATATGTTTTTAAAATCTCCAGGCCATTTTATAATAAGGTAACTTCCAATTTAGTTAAAATTAACTACAAGTTCCTCAAATATTGCAGTATTAGGGTCTACCTGTTAGATGATAAAAATAAGTTATTTTTCTATTTTCCTTCATGTTTTTAAGAAACCCAGCTTTTCATTAGTCACGTTTGTTGCTAATGATATTGCATAGAACAGGTAGTTTTGGTGTAGCTTATGCTTAATTGCCTACACAATAAACAATGAACTCCATCAAATTAAACTTTATACAATAAACAAGATTGCTCCCACTGCTAAATGTACCTAGATACTGGTATTGTGCTGTTTGTAAGAAAGCATCACTGTCACCTAGGAGATATAACTGTTCATAGCTCAAAATTGGACTCAGGACAGTGGGGCTTATTTATTCATGCCTGTTACCTAAACTATCCAACCCCAAGGAATTTTTCCACAAAGTAGTACTGCATAATAAATCAAGGAATGAACATTATTAATTCAGGAATTTAACAGAGAGAAATGGAACAATGCTTTCAGTTACCATGTCTATAATACCCACATGATATGGAAATTGACAGTGGGCTACAGAAGGGTGTATGTCTAGGTTCCAATCTTAGTTTCTGTGGTGCCAAATATCATCAAATTCTTTGAGACAGATGTAATTGATATCAAAGATTGTTATGATGTTATTGTCTGGGCTAATGCATCATTGACAATCCCCTTGGCAAATGAGGATCAAGATTAATTTGATTTCACATGTAACGTTCTATAGTCTATTTTTCCCATGCTTCTTCAGAAATTAGTC
Organism: Microtus ochrogaster; assembly: GCF_000317375.1. Classification (NCBI taxonomy): domain Eukaryota; kingdom Metazoa; phylum Chordata; class Mammalia; order Rodentia; family Cricetidae; genus Microtus; species Microtus ochrogaster. The sequence continues at coordinate 29,930,930 of NC_022030.1, forward strand.
AGTTGCCCTGCATTTTGCCACTAGTATCTAGGGCCTGACCTTGAATAACCCCATGTTCCCACAATACCTTTGGTTATCTGTTAATGAACAACTTTATGCAGTAGAGCATACTGAAAAACTAAGTTTAGTTGCTATGGGACAATGGTCTTTTATCTTATCACTTGTATTATTGTAATAAAATGCTGATTGGCCAGTAGCCAGACAGGAAGTAGAGGCTGGGCTTCCAGGCAGAAAGTAGAGGTGGGGTGATGAGGAGAACACGAGAATACTCGGAGGTGAAATGATCAATCTGTAGTTGTCACTCAGCCACAAAGGAAGAAAGGTGAGAATTCCTTGCTGACAAAAGGACCAAACCACATGACTAACACAGACAAGAATAATGGGTTAATGTAAGATGTAAGAATTAGTTAATAAGAACCCTGAGCTAATAGGCCAACCAGTTTATAATTAATGTAGTAGACCTTTGTGTATTTTTTCCATTCAATTATTTACACTTCCTTCCCTCCTCCCAATCCCCTTCTGCTACCCCATACTTCCTCCTTCCTCTCCCTTCCTACTTGAGACAGGGCAGGGAACCCTGCCGTGTGAGAAGTCCATGGTCCTCCCCCCTACATCCAGGTCTAGAGAGCTGTGTATCCATATAGACTAGTGTGCCAAAAAGCCAGAACATGCTGTAAAAACAAGTCCCAGTGCCTTTATCAATGGCTTCTCAGTCAGCCCCAATTGTCAGCCACAATCAGAGGCCAGTTTGACCACATGCTCATTCAGACCCAGTCCAGCTGGATTTGGTGAGCTCCCATTAGAACAGGCACACTGCCTCAGTTGGTGGACCAACCACCTTTATGTATTTCTTTGGGACTGAACAGCCACAGGATAGGGCAATACAGAAACCCCTGTCAACACTTAGTTATTGAAATTATAACTAGTTCTCATCTTATGAAGTGAAATCTATTCAATAATAAAGTGGTGGACATGGCTGCCTTCTAGGAGATGTTGCGCTCATGGGAGTAGTAAAAATACCAGAGTACTAGAGATCCACTTGTGACACTAGAAGTGTGTGATCTTTATATTTATGTAGATAGCATTATTATACATATCAAGCTATTATAAAATGTGGCTTCTTAAATTGGGTTGGATAACCACAGCGAAATCTCTGGATCACTCAACAAAGATAACAGTTGACCACCAAGGTATGAACTCAGAAACAGAGCAAACATCCCAGTACCATTTAGCTAATACCACAACTAGTAGGAAAAAAAAAAAACCTGAAACCACAGAATTACAGTAAGCAAGCAAAGTTGAATAATCTTTTCCTCTCTTTATGCTTAGAATGTGGAGTGTGAGTGTGAATTGGTAACAGATTGATGAGAATATAAAAATAACATCAGGTAATGTTTCAGAATATTACTTTATTCACAATGTTTTCTCCCAAACAAGAAGACTCTTTGTGTAGCTTGATGTCAATTCCAAGAGTCATCCATTGAACTTAGGAAAATGATACCTTTAGTGCATATTCACGTAAATAATTACCTAATACATTATATATGAAGAACACAAAATCTAGGTAAGACTTTAAAACTGACTCATC
>NC_022030.1:29933001-29941146 GCF_000317375.1 Microtus ochrogaster
GCTCTTACAACAACCTGGTTCATAGCTAAGCCAGATATTAGCTTCATAAAATTGTTCTACAGATTTTTAGTTACTGCTTCCTGGCCAGAAGGACAATATAATGTTTCTGTATTCGTTGTAGCGTATAATGGGCTATGGATCACCTGCCACTTAGACGAGGAATCCTGTCTGTGGAAAAGAGTCACTCTGCTGTTAGTGTTCTGACAGTCAAGATAAGTGCACATGCCCTGGAAAAAGATGACAAGCAGCTTCTCATTGGCTTTGGCAGAGAAAGCTCACAGTCCTATCTTAGTCATTCCGAGCCACTGAGATATGGCTCTTATTAGCCAAAAGATGTATACTTCAAATCTTTTGGATGAAACAGTGAAAAAGATTTATGAGCGGCTCCATTTGCTGCATGAATTGGAAGGATTTCAGTTATTTCTACATTACTGAAACAAAGGATAAGACTCTTTTCCAGGAAAGTTTGTGGTAGCAGACATCAAGATATAACGAAATACATTTTTATTATGGCTCAAGGAGGTCACACAGGCACATCTCATGCCCATTAGTTATACATATGTGATTAAATAGATCTCTTAATGTGTATCTGAGGAGATGGATGAGCATCTTAAATCAAATAACTTTGCTAATTGGTACTGCATTAGTCACTTTTATATTGCTTTGATAAAACATTGTGGACAAAAGCATTTTATGGAAGGAAGTTTACACTTACATAGTTTCGTATAGATAAGAGATGGAGAGGGAAGCTAGTAGGTAGCAAATATGACAAAAGGAGCAGAAAGCTGAGATATCGTTTCTCAAACACAAGTATGAGAAAGAGTAAATTGGAAGTGGTTGAAGCTTAAATTTTCAATGCCCTTCCCTAGTAACATATTTCTTCCTTCCAAGTCACCCATAAGCCTCTTCAAACAATGTTACCTAGTTAGGACCAAGTATTCAGTTACCTTAGCCTACGGAAAACATTCTCATAATGTTTTGCTACCTGTATTTCATAAGCTTCATGTCCAAGTCACAGTTCAAACATCACATAGTTCCACTTTTCAAGTTCCACAATATTTTATGAGCTTAACACTTCAAAACAGAACATCTCTTGTGAGACACAAAGCAGCATCTTCATTGTAACCTCCAGAAAATCAAAGAAAATTAAACTCTTCTAAAATATAGTGACACAAAACAGACCTTACACCTTTAAAGTCATTCGTGAAAAAATAGCAAATAAAGGGAAAGCTGAAACTTGGCAGGACAAGTATCAAACTCTGTAGAGCCGTGTCTCCTATGGAAAGACGTCAAAGACTCCCCTTCTCCAGTTTCACTACATACTTCGTACATCTCCTTTTCAGGCTTGCTCTACTCCTAGTCTGCAGCTCTCCTTGGCGGGTATATCATGGACTTTGACATCCACAACACTTGGAGGCTTCACTGAAATTTAGGCTCTACTTTCACAGCTTCATCCAATGACCTCTCACAGACTCTTGTCATATCTTATCATTCACCCAGATTCCTCTGGCGCAATTCACTTGTGTCACAATTCAGAGGATCGAAGAACTACAGAGTAAGAATCTATGATCTCTTCCTCATTCTTGCATCCCACACTCCTTTAAAGCTAGAACCGTTTGTGTAGCACTAAGTCTGCCTATCAAGTTGGGATGAATCCCTTTGAATCACATTAGCAATATGTATATAAGCAGTTACTTTATGCTCTCTTTCTCTGTGTCTCTCTCTCCCCCTTCTCCAGCTGTCTCTCTGTCTCTATTCTTTCTGTCTCTATTTCTGTCTCTCTCTGTGTGTCTCTCTCTATCTTTCTCTTCTGCTGCTCCTGTCTTCAGAGACTGGTCTCTCCTTTCCCCTCCCCATTTTCCCATCAAATGAAAAAAGAAAAAAATAATATAAGCAGTTACTTTATAAGAAGGAGTGACTTAGGCTTTCTTTCAGAACTTGGAAGCTTAGCTGGTAGTATCTTGCCTCAAATTCACCCTTCTGTTTGACCCACTGCAGAGGGGGCTTCTTCTTAATGGTTCTGATCTCCAAGCAATGACAGAAAAGCACAGGCTTTGACTGTAAAGTTAAGGTTCCTGGAGATATTTTTCTCTCCAAACTCTACATTTCATAATTCTTTCTGTTCTATTTGCACTTTATATCGCATATCTATATAAGTATTATCAATTATCATCATGCGAAAGACTCAATTATATGTACTCTTGACAGAAATTTAGATATTACATTTTAAAATTCAAATGCAAGCAAATTCTAGGGACACAGACATTAAACATCCAGATTCTTCATCAAAATTTTAGACAGATGCCTCTACTCCACTTGCTTATATTATTCTCAGAAACCTCAAGATCGGAAACTCCACATTCCATGTTGCTCACATCACTACTATCCTCAGGCTACAACTGAAATGGCTCATGAATTTCTGCTTACATTTTTCAACAACTATTATAGTTCAGAGACTTCAAAATTCTTCCAAAATCTTCCATGGTTGGGTTCTTCACAACAACTTCTTGGTATCAAACCCACTACTGGTACTACAATCTTTACTTATCAATGTCTCTAAAAGAACAGAAGTGATAGAATGAATGTGTATATTGAAAAGTAATTTATTCGGGTGACTTACAGGATGTGGTCTGGGTTAGTCTTTCCTCTATGTCCTGTTCTCTGACATGACAAGAAAACATGCCATCCAAGTTTAGAGTGGGACTTCCTGTTCCAATAGTCTCTATAAAAACTGTAAATTTGCAAAACACAACATACTGAGATAAGAAAGGGTCCAGAACTTCCCAGGTCATGTCTTCTTTTGTCATGGAACAAGGTAATCAACAATGCTTTAACCCAGCACTCCAAGAGATATCAATCATGTAAAGCAGTAATGGGGTCCCTCGGGATCCCTAAGATGCAGTGGTTCTTGGACACATGGAGATGATTCTATTCACTGTGGCTGAATTCCTTAACTTTTGGGGAATAATTGGCCATGGATCTCTTGCTTTCTGCTTTTTCTTGTTGTCTTTCTGTGAGTAATAAACCAGATCTGTCTAATTTATTAGTTGGTTCAATTTTATAGGTTTGTTTCAAAATGTAAGACTATAAAATAACAACTCAGTTTTTGAAAATGCAGTATTTATACCATAATTTTTATTATTATTGTGTGTATGTGTATGTGTGTGTGTGTGTGTGTGTGTGTGTGTGTGTGTGTGCATACTATTCTCAGTACCTTAGCTTTCTATTAAATAATCACTGAGTTTCTGGTATCTATCAATATTTTGAAAAAAATATTACATTACTTATTACACAAGCTTTGGTGTATTCTGGGGAAATCTTGTCTTACCAGAACATCTTATATTATTTTGAATCCACTGATTCTCAACACTACATAATTGTATTGTATTTACACTATGACAACTTTGAGGTTTTATTGACGGAAATTCTCTCCTTTTAATGTCAATAGATGTTCAAACCAGGGAAATATATATTCAAATAATGCATGTAAATTCATCAGAATTCTGTCTTCACATATAAATACGTTGCTAAAGATTTTCAAATTAAGTTGAAGGGAAATGACATTTATGATTGCAAATATAGCTTTTTGATAATACATTATATTATACAGCTAATTATTAAGTTGTTTTTATTTTAGAAACTAACCAAAATTCCTAAAGGAATATATATAGAATATCTTTGCTGGTAACACTTTACAGAAGTATAATTTCATAGAAGAGCCACTGCCTTACTCGTTTCATGAAATTTTTTTGTATTTATAAACTCATGCTTTACATATCATTTCACTCAACTAAATATTATAAAATACTTACAGAGTATATATGTAATATGATAATAGACATGTTATATTTGGAGATAGGGAGGGAGAGAAAAAAAAGCTTTAGAGTCAGAGAAAGTGCGAAAGAGAACACTGAAAATGTTGCTTGGCTGTATGCTCAAGACAATTAAGAATTCCTTTTTCTAGGGTGCCAAGTTAGACTTTTTCTAGAGTTCACCTTTAGACTTTTAAAGTGAACTTCAATGAAATTTATCTCTGTTTCTATTGCAAGTTTATCCACAGAGACACAGCATCACAATGCGAAAGAAAGAAAAGAAAACTTATCATTTCCCTTTGCTTGTTTTCTCTGAAATAGGTTAACTCTTCACTCTGATATTCCTAAATGGCCTCAATTCAACAATTATGGTCGTGCTGAGGGGATAAAGGGATTCATATGCATTGCTCTACTTTATGCTCACCTGTGGACTTATGCATCATTGTCATTCTGATTACAAGATCTCAGAGAATTTATCTCAGCTGCCTCTGAGTTTCCATCTTTCATCTTATCTGTCTTTCCTGACCTATAAACAAATGGATATTAGAAAAATATTAGAATAGTACTCAAATATCGAGGCTTCAATAAAGAAGGATCATAACATATTTTCACATAGTTTTTTGACTTTCTAAATATGAAGTTTTATACATACAGCTTCAAGAACGACATAACAATGGGACACATTCTGAGACTCCCAGTGTTTGGTGACTTCATAATTCTGTGAACCACCATACAATCAATCGTTTTTCGTAACTATGGATGATATAGTCCATCACTCAAAACAGTCCATTTATGCAACCAAGGAACATGTTAAACAGAAGAAAAAAGGGGCTCTGGCAGCCAGCAAAACTTGACACACAATTGGGTACTTATTTTATATAGAGAAGGAATACATCACAAAATAACAAAAATGTATATTAAGGAAAATACATAAACCAGTATTGTCATTACTAATTACTATGTACTATATACCATGTGTATATATTATACTTGTATATGGTAGCAAAACAGTAAGTTGGTTAATTTTGAGATTATGAGAAAAATCAATACTTCCTTATGCTGTGATTTTATGCTGGCTATATAACAAAACAAAATATTTTATATTTTAGGTATATTTATATAACTACTATTGTGTGCCAATTTTACTGCAGCAGATAAGTCTACAAGAAGCCCCCAAAACATCCTAAGCCTTGGTACATAAATTTTCATAAGAAGACATCTTTTTTAACATTAGATAGATAGATAGATAGATAGATAGATAGATAGATAGATAGATAGATAGATAGAAAGAATTTATTGGAATCACAGATATTCAGGAAAGAATTCTTACAAGTGTTTTTACTATTTAACACACAACACTTCACTCAGAGGCTTTCTAATATTTATAATTCAAATTAACAAAGCAACCCTACCCAGAATGCCACAATTCCTTCCACACACCACCTGCTTCCTGCGGGCCAGCTGCATCGATTCCACTTGCCAAAGTCTGCGCCCCTTGATGGGTAATTCCATTTTCACAGAGCTTCCCTCTGATGTTAGGTGATGAGAAGCCCAGCCTCACCTATTTAATGGTAAAGCAACATCAAGGAGAGCAAGGCCACGGTTCTTTCCTCACCCCTGCACAAAGCCAAATGGCAGTTCCTCTTCTGTGAGTTTTCTAAAATAGTGATCCCCATTGGCTTTCGTGGACTTTTGGACTCAGGCTTGAGGGCTCCAGTAGAGCCTGGGTCTGGCCTCCCAGGTGCTCTAGCGACCGATGTCTTCAAAGCCAGTCTGCTCACACCTGTACTGCACCAACGAAGAGGCTGACCTATGCTGAGGGTGGCTGAGGGGTCCCCAGCCTGTAAGTCTGGGCCTTTCCTTTACATTCTATTTGCAGATTGAGGATCCTTCTAGCTTTGTGGTATGGCTGTGTTCTCTCCTAGGTGGGGCAACTCTTGTTCCCCAGAGGTGACCCTTAGAGTTCCACTCTGCTCCAGTGGGGAAGTTCAGTCATGGAGGGTTTTAGACCAGACAATGTAACTGAAACGTTGAAGTGGGGTTTTAGAGATTTTACCTAAGTTCTTACCAAAGTTCTCACCTGAGAAATCGACTTGATTTGGTTCTGGCTTGCGGACCCAAAGCAAACTCCCATGTTTATGATCAACTGAATCTCAACAAAATGCTGCAAAATCATTCTTAAGAACAATATTTTTAGCTGTGGTGGTACACACCTTTAATCCCAGCACTCAGAGGCGGGCAGATCTCAGTGAGTTCGAGGCTAGCCTGGTCTATAAGAGCTAGTTCCAGGACAATTTTTTTTCCAACAAGAAATGATTCTGAGGCAATTTGGTATCCACACGTGAAAAAACAAGTGCTGGTGACTATGAAACAACACCAATAAAATTCACTCAGAATGCAACATTAAAAGTATGAAATGAGATGTGCAAATTCTAAGAAAAGGACATGGGCACACATCGTTGTGACTGGATCAGGCAAAACTTTGTGTTAGGGCATTAAAGCCTAACAGCTCCATCACCATGAGCCAGCTTGCTTCAGAGACACCGCCAACGAAAGCAAGGCAAGATGGCTAGAAGAAGAAAATACTGACGCATTCATGTGCCTGATGAAGAACTCACATCCAAGACATACAAGGGACCACAAACACCAGCCAAAGGTTAATCCAGTTTAAAGACAGAGAAACAATCTATATAGACCTCCTCTGTGGGGTACACTAACAGCCAATAGGTCCATGGAGACCCCTGTGTTAGGGGAATGCAGACATGACCCACACACCACATCGAGGAAGCCTGGTTTACTTAAGGGTGGAAAAAGGGGCTGGAGAGATGGCTCAGTGGTTAAGAGCATTGCCTACTCTTCCAAACATACTGTTTTCAATTCCTGGCAACCGCATAATGGCTCACAACCATCTGTAATGAGTTCTGGTGCCCTCTTCTGGCAACACAAAGAAGGAGCTGGAGAGATGGTTCAGTGGTTAAGAGCATTGCCTGCTATTCCAAAGGTGCTGAGTTTGATTCCTGGCTACCACATAATGGCTCACAAACATCTGTAAAGAGGTCTAGTGCAGACAAATACACAGAGAGGGCTTAGAAAGAAATCAGAGAAATATCAGCCACCATAGGGCCATAGGGGTGTTGTGAAACTCCTTCAGCCAATAGCATTTAAGATACCGGGCAACTTTTGGCATGGTACTACAAATACAGATGAAGAGGATTTCTGGATTTGGTTCCAATTCCAAGCAAACACAGAAATGCAGATCAATACTTTCTCTTTGAGTTTATCCCTAAACAAGTAAAGGTTTGTTATACTCCATTCTGGACTTTTGTGGAACTCTTTTGTGTGCTAACACATGTTATTACACTGAAATATGAAACTTAGCTACTTGATAAATATATTATAAAAAATAAAATAATAGTCACTGTGAGAACAGAGTTGAATTTTCAGCACTGTGAAAATAGACTTGAGTTTTTAGAATCATAAAAGAAAATTGTGATAAAACATAAATTAATACACTCAACAATGTTCTCTTATAATTGTCTTTGTTTAGCCAACATGTTAAGGATAGATTTTTTACTTTAAGCTTAAAACCAATGATTAAATGACTCCATTATTGTTTGTGCATATTTGTCATAATGGTTTTACTGTTTATCTTTAGTTTGGACCAAAAATAATTCTTTAGAATATACTCGAAGGACTGTATGCTATGGGAGCTCCTTCGGCTCCTTCAGCCAATAGCCACTGAGATACCAGCCCATTGGGGTGTGGTCTCTCTCTGTCTTTAAAATAAAAAGCAGCAGCTGTCCTCTGCTCTCTCTCTGGATTCTGGGGCTCTGCTTCCAATTCCTAGACTCCTTTCCTGATCATGCAGTTGGCTGTTGTCTGGGACAGTGATCTGTAAGTTTTTCCCCTTTAAATAAATAACCATTCTATTAATCATAATTCCAAACTGGTGTGAGATTGTTTGCGACTTACACTTCCAACTATACATCCTACTACTGAGGTACTTGCTCATTCACCCTCATTCCTGTGCTATTCATAACAGCCAGGAACTGGAGACAGCCTTAATACCCACCAAGAGATGAATGGGCAATGAAAACGTGGTAAACTTAAAACAATACAAATATTACACAACTGTTTGAACATACAAAATTTTGATGTTCATGGGTAACTGGATGGAGCTAGAAAAAAAAACATCCTCATGTGATGGAGAAGGGTCATCTGTCTATTGGTTAAGGTCGTTTGTCTATCTGTTGCTTTCTTTGGTTAATTAATAAAGAAACTGCTTGGCCTTTAATAGGACAGAAAATTAGGTAGGCGGAGTAAACAGAACAGA
>NC_022030.1:29941806-29954970 GCF_000317375.1 Microtus ochrogaster
TATCTGTTGCTTTCTTTGGTTAATTAATAAAGAAACTGCTTGGCCTTTAATAGGACAGAAAATTAGGTAGGCGGAGTAAACAGAACAGAATGCTGAGAGAAAGAAGCCGAGTCAGGCAGTCGCCATGATTCTTCTACTCCAGACAGATGCAGGTTAAGATCTTTCCTGGTAAGCCAGCTCATGGTGCTACACAGAATATTAGAAATGGGTTAGATCAATATGTAAGAGCTAGCCAATAAAAGGCTGAAACTAATGGGCTAGGCAGTGTTTAAAAGAATACAGTTTCCGTGTAATTATTCTGGCGCTAAGCTAGCCATGCGGGAGCAGGGTGAGAATGCAGCCCCACTGCCGCTCATATTACAACACTCAGGTAATTTAGCCTTGCCCCCACCACAAAAAAAAAATACTGTATATTTTTCAGAAATTAGGTGTTTGCTTTTAAGCCTTTTGTGTTCATATAACCACAAAACTTAGGTATATACTAAGGAAATAGGGGTGAGAGATGATTTTTCAAGGAAAGCAAATAAAATACATAATTACAGAGAGAAGTCCGGTGGATACTGGAGTAGGAGGTTTAAATGGATGGAAGGATGGGACAGGAGATTAAGGGAGGGAATAGAGAGAGGGATATTTAATAAAAAGGGTCATTTGAGAAGTTGTATGAAGAGTTACTACTTTAGAAATGTTTAAAATATACATACATGAAAAAATAAATGAAGCCTCAAAATAACAGGTCAGATAATTCCCCATCTAAACATCTTACATTACCAAGCAAATCCTCCATGCCAGGAATGGGTTGCATCTAGTTCAGTTATTGTCCAAAGAAATCCTCATTGGAAACACCAAAATGTCTTAGGCTAATGCCAATGCTGTTTTTTATCTTTAGAAACTGATGACAAGACCCTGTTTTTGAAGAAAACGCTTGAATACCTCTTTGGACATGAAGAAGGTGAGCTGGTACCTAGCTAGAGACTCCATGACAAATGACTAGTGTTCATAGCTAAGAAGCTGAACTGGTACCTAGTTAGAGATACCATGTCTACTAAACTAGTATTCACAGTTAAGAAGTTGAGCTGGTACCTATCTAGTGGCTCCATGCCTGCTCATTACTGTTTGTCGTTATGGAAAGTACTCTGCACATTAACAGGGAAAAGGCAAGTACCAATCTAACTGCAAATCTTATAATTTAAAATAGTGACCTGATGGTCTGACTTGCTGATACAATAGGGGCGCAAGCATTATGTGATTAACCAATTATTCTTTGATTTCATTTCAGGTCCACTCAATGAGATAGAAGCCATGTATGTCTCTTTTTGGTCGCCAAGAACCTGAGAAAAGCTGGGCCATGGGAGGAAAACCAAATATTATTGTTATGATGAAGAACCCTACCAATAAACTTACCCCTAACAACATTCTGTTCTACCCCAAAACTGGAACATTTTAAGCATCATCAGAGAGGCTTCCTTCTAAAGTAGACGGAATCTCACACAGGAACCCACAACTAGACAATGTACAAATAATGAGAAATTATTTTTTTTCTGTTTTTGAGAAATTATTTTAACATAGAAACATCTGTTTAGATAAATCATTGTTTCTTTCCTTTTCTTGAATATTAATCATTATGTCATATGTCTTTAAATTTAGTTTTATATCTCATGCTTCATTTTCTTAGAGAGTTTCTTTATGTTACCTAGGGTTGCTTTGAACTCAGTTTGTACTTCTGTGCTAAACCTGAACAAGTGAAACTGTTGCATTGTTTACTCAGCACTAATTGCAGACTAGCACCATTAGGATAAGATTTAATATACATATCTTTTAAGAATAGAAGAGAATAGGTAAAGTATATTCTAGATTTAAAGTTTATATAATATATCTTAAAGCATTTATAAAACACATAAGTGCTCATAAAACAATTTATACTAACAGAATGTATTTTAACTAATACTTTTCTTTAGTACAGCAAAATTTTGAAGAATTTTTTTTGTAATCATTACTTAATGAAAGTTTTGATAAATTGTGAGTTCTAGTTTTTTGCCTTTTTTTTTGGAGGTAGTTTTTGTTTGTTTTTCTTTCTTTTGTATACTTAAATTTGTATAATTAAAGGTTAACTACTATGAGTTAACCTTTATTTACAGACCTAGAGTCAAACCTGACTTTACCATATTTTTATAATGTTTCTTTGGTTATTGTTATGAATATATTAAATTATTTGTATTTTTCCTTTTTCATTAATTTTTAATAGTATGTTTTTACTTCATGATAACACACACATATATATATAATTTTTATTGCCTAAGTTTATCTTTTCAATTCTGCTATCACATATTTTGTTTATTCCTCAAATTGATAGATTTTATTTTATTGTCTTTTGCACAAAATTTTAATTATTTGACATTTTTATCAAATTACTTTTGCTATTAATGATTTTAGCCAATTTTAAATATAAGGACTAAATGTCCAACACACACACATATATATATATGTGTGTGTGTGTGTGTATGTATATTTATATATATAGTAAAGTATAATTATATTATATTTAAAATATATATTAAATTTAAATATATTATATTTAAAGCATTCCTTCTGATTCTTCTTTGTAAATTATATATTTATACTATACTTTTCTTTAGAAGCAAATGTCTTTAAATTTTTATTTTGTCTTACTAGTTTCATCAACTACTTGATGACTGCTTATATCAACTTTCCCTATAGAATTTTACTGGTTATGCTCTTAAACTGATATCTAAAGGGTGGGACTCTTAATATTTTCACAGGAGTAGATGACCTTCCTGTGTACTTGTATGTCTACTAAATATCCTTGCTATTTCTGAATAAAAGAATAATTGTACGACAAAAAGCCACTTCTTGGGTAAAATTATATGTCACAGGAGGGAAGCCACTATTGTTATTTTGCTAACTATTCTGTCATATTATCAAGTTGCTTCTAAATCTTTATGTTTATGCTGCTCTTAGCCTTGTCAGAGGAGCTTCTTTTTGTGGCAATCTGTGACCAATGTGGAATCTCATTACTAGTGAAAGTGCAGAAAATCAGTAGCTATGAGTTCTAAATGGGACACCTATGAGAATGCATCTCTTCCCTGATGCTCGGGTCTCATCAGAGAAGAGCTGGAAGGAATGTCAGAGCTAAAGGGTGGAAAGGAGGTTTGAGTTGCTATCTTGAGAATACAGCAAAGCTTTTGAAATAATAAACTCATAGATGTTGTGGTGAAAATCTTTCAATAAAGCACTTAATTGAAATAACCTGTATATACAATATTATTTTGGCAATGAGAGAATTGACAACTTCTAAGTTATCTTCATATGTTTTCTAAGAAGTTATTTTATATAACCTATCTATAAAAAGCTGATAAGGTGAAGAAACAAACTAGTGATTTGTTGTTAGAAGGCCCTAACATTTTGCTAATATTGGATTAAACTAGGATCCAATTAGCAAACTGGAAAAAGGTCTATGTGTATCATTTTCTAAAAAACTGATTGAATGAATACTTCTGCTTCACTCTGCTCAGAATTGTTGGTGGTTTACTTTCAGTCAGGTGTAATGCAATACATTCTTTATATATTTCCAAAATTCCATCATCTAATCTATATTCAAAAGAATAGTCCTTCTTCTTGTACTAGGCAGTGGTTAATGTATACACTCATAACTAGTCCAATTTTCAGAATAAGTTGCTGTGAGCACTCCACCCTAAATGGAAAGTCATTCCACCAATCCTAAGGCTCCAGTAGTATAATAACAAGAAGAAAGAAAAGAAAGAAAGAAAGAAAGAAAGAAAGAAAGAAAGAAAGGAAGGAAGGAAGGAAGGAAGGAAGGAAGAAAGAAAGAAAGAAAGAGAGAGATGAAAGGGACACTATAAAATGCTCTCTTCTGGAAATTATGTAACCACTGCATTCATGAAATTACAACACTGTGATTAACTGCCAAAGACCTGCAGAAGATCAAGCAAGTCAATATTCCAACTTGAATTTCTACTGGGGTCACAAGTTCACGGCTGAAGAGAGAATGACAATTTATGACTACTACTGCAGTCATAAGCATTTTGTTAGGTGAAGATGTGGCCACAGTTATTACTAGGGGATGACTCCACATCAATACATGCATGCAAAACACTAATTGGGCACTGAGGCACATGAAAAAAATAGTAAGAATTTGAAAAAGAAAAAGTTGGTAGGGAAAGGTACTTGGGGATTTGGCAATTGTGAAGAGGTAGAAATGGAGGGATAAAAATGATCATAGTATATTATATATACATATGATATTCTCTAAAAATACATATAGTAGCTGAGAGACAGTTAAAGAAATGCTCAATATCCTTAGCCTATTAAATTCCATCTTATACCTATCAGAATGGCCAAGATTAAAAACACTTTTGACAGCTTTTGCTGAAGAGGATGTGGGGTAAGTGAAACACTTTTTCATTGCTGGTAGGAGGGCCTGCTGATACAGCCACTTTGGAAATTAGTATGGTGATTTCTCAGAATATTAGGAAACAATCTACCTAAAGACCTAGCAATACCACTTTTGGATATATACTCAAAGCCTGCTTCATAATACCAAAAGGATATGTGCTCAATTATGTACATAGTAGGATTATTCATTATAACCAGAACCTAGAAACAACCTAGATGTCCCTCGATCAAAGAATGAATAAAGAAAAATGTAGTACATTTTACAATGGAGTATACCCAGCTGTAAAGAGAAATGACATTGCAATGTGCAAATACATGGACATAGAAAAAGTCATATTGAGTGAGGTATCTCAGATGTAGAATGACACATGCAATACGTACTCACTCATAAGTGGCTTTTAGACATAAAGCAAAGAAAAACCATCCTACAATTTATAACCCCAGAGAAACTAGACAACAAAGAGGACCCTAAGAGAGGCATACATGGATCTACATAGAAAGGAGAAAAGGACAATATTTCCTGAGTAAGTTGAGAATTTGGGGGTCATGGAAGAAGGCAGAAGGTAAGAGGGGAGGAAGGGATAGGAACCGAGAAAAAAAAATGTATAGCTTAATAAAAACAATAAAAAAGAATAAAATTAAGAAAAATTCAAAAATATATTAAATGAATAAGTAAATATTAATAAACAAATTCAATATGAAGAACATTAGAGAGAATGCTCTTAACATTTTAAAATTCATATGTGAGTTTTGTATAAAGCTAAATTTCATTTCTCAAGATTAGTTGTCCAGAATAGCAGTGGTGAATCATTATATGCTTATAATTATATGCAATTATATGCTTAAAAATAAGATGCACATTTTTAAGTAGGGTATATTTCTGGAATCTTTTGTCTTTTCTATTGATCTGTCCTATCCTTTCTCAGTGCCTCATTGTCTTGACCTCTGGAAGGGCTTATTAAGACTTAATTCCTTCATTTAATCACTCTTTTTACAAGATTGCTCTAGGATTCATGTCTTACCATATGCATTTTAGAATAAAACTGTTGTCATTTATAATTTCAGGTAACTAATTAATATAAAATCCTTGAGTTTATATTTTATAAAGCAATGAGCTGTATTTGAATTTCTAAAACTATAACTATAAAATATGGCATAAGATCATGTTTCAGTTTATATATTCCATGTATTCCATGTATAATATTTATAAAATGCCTATTTTTCACTCCATTGGAAATTACATATATTGGATGTGAATATATTTGACCACTGTGACTAGCTTTCTGTTCTGAAACCTTTCTGACTCTGAAGCCTGAAAAACATAAATGTCCATGTTCCTAAAATTAAAACTAATTTGTTTAATTTTCTTATATTTTATTTGGAGAAAGAAATCTTTTTTTAGTGCATGCTCATCAAAACAGAACTGACTTATACTTTATTTCCGTGAATCACTTTCCTTTGTCAAAATTCAAGAAAATGGGCCTCTGACTAAATTATGTTATTATGATTAATTGCCTTGGCTAGTGTTTTTTGTGCTTCACTGTTGAAATAACTAAATATTATCAGAACTTACCCCTCATTTTCAGTAGTGCCAGAATTTAAAAGTGACTCACACAATTTTACTAATGTTTGATTGTGTGTGAGAGCTCACAGTTTTGTATCAGTTCCATCTTGACTAAGGGTCAGAGAATTCAAACCTATTCTTGCTCCTCAAGAACAATAAGATGTTTGGCAAAAGATGTGGTTCCTGGATATCTTGCTACTCAAAGATCAGACAAGAGGATATTTGACTTAGGGGCTGGGTACTGGGTATTTTGAGATGTAAGGAGGTAATTATGCTTGTTTGTTCTTTGTATCATGGGAGATACAAATACCTGTATCAAGGTTTTTGGCTTCCCCTTTTGATTGGGGTATATAAGGACTATGGATAATAAACTTGAGGCTGTTACAGTATTCACTGAATGCCCTCCTGTCTCTACCTTCTGTTTCTTGTCTCTTTCTTTCCTCAGTGCTCACTTGTGTTTTCATGAACAAGCTAACCAATTGGCCTGTGCTGTCAACTGTGTACATAATCCTGTAGAGAATATGGGAACACCAGCTAACATCTTCATTTGAAATCACTCTCTATAGTAACAAATGTCTGGTATCTACGGACTTTGTTATGTCAACAGTTATTTTATTTTTTAATAACATAGTTTCTATTAGGAATATTTCTTAATATTAGCTCCCTGATGACGCAAAAATTCCCAATCAAGCCAAATCAAAACAAGCCAAATTAAGAAATAGCCAGGTTTAATGGGAGATCTGCGCTCTCGGGTGGCCCCTAGGGGGAAACCAGGAAGCTGCAGAAATGCGACCCCCAGGAGGAAGAAAGGGAGACCACTTGTTCTTTTTGGGGATCACTTAAGTACCCTGGGAAGTGGGGTCAGGATCTGGCCTGCTGGGATTTGAAGTCCAGACCAAGCCTGGGGGCTGGGATAGATGCGAGGGACTGGGACATACGTTCCCAACTTAACATTACAGACTCTTTGGGTATAGGGGTGACAGAAAATTGGAATGGTAATTATGACAAACACTTAGTCTCTCTTTGGAAAAAGGGTGTAGACTCAAATCTGGCTACTTCCTGTGGATACGGGGTGGTATGGGGAAAGGGAGAGCCAGGTGTCCACGTTTAGCAAGAGGTGTGGCTGGAAAGGCATCCCATGAACTGTCATCCCGGAGAAGACAGGCAGCTGTTCCTTGGGAGAGATGAGAAGACAGGTGTCTGGGAAGAAAAAAAATTGTTATTGATAAAAATGAGTGTGCCAGAATGAGGAGCAGGTAGTCTCTTCATTGCAGCATCCTGGAAAACCAGAGGGTGGAAGGTCCTGTCTGCTGGACAGACCAAGTGTCTAGAGTAGGTGCCCCCTTGAGCCTGGAGAGATGGTACCAGCATGGGTGTCCCACGAGCTTGGCAGCTGACGGTGTGGTGAGGATTACCATGTGAGGTCCTCTCCATCGAGGCTCGAGAGACCTGGGAGTTAACTGTTTAAGCAATACTCTGTCCCCTGGGGAGAGTGGGGCAGGTTTAGGGACATTAGGGTCCACTGGTGTGGTTGCAGGAAGACAACTGTCAGCATGTGAATTGAGAAGGGACCTTAAGAGGGAGAGGTAAGGTAGGTATTCGCCAGTGGAGGAGTTTGAACTGGGAGGTGGTTAAGGAGGAAGGGCTTGTCATAAAGCAACTCAAAAGGGCTCAGGCCCTTAGGGGAACACGGGGTGGCCCTGAGGCGAGGGCCAAGATAACCTGAGATAACCTGGTTAGTTGTTTGATGAGTCCCATTGTCCAGGAGATGTTGAGAGCTTCTGACACGAGCTCCATGACCCTGAGTTTCCCATATAATTTATAAGAATAAACTCTTACAGTTTTACGAGTTGACTGTAATTCCATTGCAGTAAACTAGACAAATATTGCACTGATAATATTAATGTCCTTTCATCCACATCAATCAGATTGAAATTGGGCAGAAATTTTCAAAATTACTACTTAATGCAAAGTTCTGAATGGCTAATACTCATGTAGTTTAGCTGTCCAAACAGCTGTGTGTCTATGCTTCAATTAGTCATGTTTATAGATATTTTTGTAAACCACTTAATATCGTTTCAAAATTTGTTCAAGATAAATATATTTTAAGTGTAATCCATTGCCAGTAATAATTACAATTATTTCAAATCTAAATGTAACTTTTGCATTTGCAAAACTTGTATTGCTTTCAAATATACATAAAATTGTACCTTCATAAACAACTACTACACTTGTTGGAACAACAATTGCCACATATAATGTAACTGCATAACAATAAACAAAATAGCCTGCAAATTTCACCTTAAAAGGATGCTCAACAGCAAAGCAAAGTACTCTGGGAGAGCATGTGTCACTGAAACTTTAAAGTCTAATGAATTAGGGGCATTTTAAGCATTTTTTTGTGTGTCTTCAAAAATTAGCTTTACTAAAAATTTTGGAAGGAACTTATATGTTACACATTTGAAGAGTTTCAGAAGGAAAATGTGAAAACCAAATCAAATCTACTTAGAAAAGATTTGAAATCCAAGTAATTGGAATCCCAAAATAATCAGTGGTTCACATCCTGCTCTGAATGTGAAGTCTTCTTTCCAGCCAATTGCTTCTGTAATATTCAGTGATCTCACTGTCAGACCATCACTGTATATTTTTTGCTACAACTCAAATAGGTTCAGCTTACGAGTATAGCATCAGAGAAAAATTAAAAGTATCGAATGAGTGGACTTATGAATAACTTGAAACACTATGTCTCTTCTTTTGTAATACACTGACTTAAAAATGATTGGAATAAAATATTTTCCTGTCCTTTATGAACACAGTGAGCTTATGAAAATTAAATAATCTTGACTCTGGTTTCTCCTCTGTAAAGTGGTGATAAAAATCATCTTTCAGAACTGTGGGGATAATGAGGTGTCATAGTTGATATGAAGCACAGAGTGGACAATATTATGGTTAGATTACCACCATGTGAATGACTTTCCATTCGGCTCTGTCTGCATTCTGTTGTCCTGTTCCAATGAAATCCAAGATGAGATTTGAGAAGCATGGATGCTTGTAACTCCTAATCATCATTTGAAATATCTAAAGTATATGCCCTCGGGAGATTAAATGACCAAAATACTGAAGTTTTCTTATATGGAGAATAATAATATTTTAAAATTTGTTATCACTATTTTCTATTCTCAAGTAACCATTTATATCATTCGTAATCCTCTACAAAAATTTCCCCTAGAACATTGCTCCAGACATGCTTTGAGAAATCTCTGTGTCGTATTGACCCATTCCCACTTACTGCTTGCTAACTATTATCACGTGGTTGTATTTGGGAAAGAGCACTCTCAGCACACTTTTCATATTTGAGAATGATGGTCATTGGATTGGATTTGCTCTCAACAATATTCTAAGAAAATTTTCTCTTTAGAATACGTTGTTCCTCCAAAGCTACAGAGAAACCCTGTCTCAAAAAAAAAAAAACTAAAGCTAATACTAAAAATATAAAATTTTTGGAACAGATACCAAAGATATATGCTCCTATGAGATAAAGTGTGCCACTGGTTTTCTTGAATACTGCTGCTCTCAATCCCTTTGTGACCTCTGAATTTTATGATCCCTAATCCCTTCTCTATGATCACCCATGAGCCCTGGAGGGAAAGATTTGTAGATGTCCTCCTTGTGCCTGGGCACTCTGCTCACACTTGTTCTCTGCACATCAGCAAACTGTGTTTCAGAATTAATTACCACTCAGTGCAATAAGAAATTTCTCTGATGAAGACTAAGAATTATGTTAATCTATCAAAACAGAAACAAAAATTTGGACAACATTTTGAAATTATGTCCATGAGTGAGAGTAATAAGGTGACCTCTGGGGTCTAAGAATTCCCCATTCATGAGATTTGAGATAGATTTACAATATCAGACATGTGTTTTCTCCTTCAAAGCAAACCTCAAATTCAATCAGAAAGCTACTTATTACCCCTTTAGCGTGTTTTATTTCTGTACATACAAACATATCTTGCCTTGCTGGTCATTATTATAAAGCACAGGTCTTGCAGGTGGGTAAGACTGTTGGATTGTGTTTGCTGCTGTTTCCCTCAGATATGAATGTAATACCATTTTATTATGAAAGATAGCCACAAAAAAGAAATTGTGTAAGGACAACTTGAAGACTTGTAAAAACACAACATGGAAACTTACTATTTTATAAGCATCTTACAAAAGAGTTTAACTGGAGTTATTCTACACAGAATATAACATTCTTCTAAGAAGCCATAAATTGCCAAATAAAAACCTTAGTGGCATATGCAGGGCAATTCCCATTGAATTTTTGATCAGGTGTTTCCTGGAGACTCCAAAGAATGCAGATTACGACCACTACTCATGGTTGTCCATCAAAACTTTATGGTGATGTGCTAAGCTATTGCTGAAGATACCACACAGTTCGAGCAAAGGCCATTGAGAAATAAAGAAAGTTTTAGGCTGTTTAGCAAAAATAATCAGGTATGGTTTTCAACCAGTTGAACACTGGGGTATTTAAACTGTATTCACGAATTACATAATAACTTTGTAGTTTTAATACTAGAAGTCAAATTTTATAGTGGATGAATTTAGAAAGGTTTTAATGTTTTCTTTCTATTAAGAGTGTCAAAAAGAAAGTGTGAACAGAGATCTTCTGAAAATCTTCATCTTAATGTTTTCTATCTCCTTCTCTCCCTTGTAATTTGACACTAAAATGTAGTAGAAGGTCTGGAAAATAGCACGGTTAGCATACTGGGAGATTCATGCTGCCAGTCCCATAAGTTAACCTCTTTTCACATACACCCACTTAACAGTGAAGTTTTTGAATGCTCTGTGTAAGTCCCCCGTCTTCTTTTCTGTAATAAGGAAGTTTCATGAGTGTCTCTAACATTTTGCAGTCTTTAATCTCTTTGAAAGTAATATGACCCACTGTGTGGTTTCCCTCTTGTCAAAGCAAATGTTCCTTAAATGTCTTGCATTAAACATTGTCTGTCAATTTCAGAAGAATTTTAGTTCAAATAATGAGCACACTGCTACAAACCTTGCTTTAATTGCTGTATTATAATCTCCAGACTCGAAATACCCTGGAGACCCAGATACATAAAATGTCTTGTGTTTTAAGCGGGAATGTATTTGAAACTCACTGAAAGACTATCACAGTCCTCTGGGTGTTTGATAACTTGAACTATTATTTAATGTATATCAAGTTTAATATATTAAAAGAGTGTAAAATGAGGAATGTATATAATTACAAATTGGAAGACGCATTGTCTTTAAGGAACTAAATAATATTAACAGACCTCTTTTTAATTAGAAGCAAGGAAAAATCAAATCACTCTTACTTGCCAAAAATTATTCTATTATTATTGTGTTTTACATGTGGTGATAAAAATAGAAAGTTTAAAATTTAGTGTCTTCCTAGTGTAACATTTGTTCAGTTAATTATATGCTTGTGTTTCTGATGGAAATACCAGAAAAATTAAATTTTAATAACAAATCATTTAAGTCTTTAACAAAAAATTTCTCTTTAGCATAAAATCTTGGGGGTAGTTCTCATCTTCCAACAGCCTTCCTATTAATCTAAAAATGTTGTCTCAATTCTATGATCTATATTCCTTCACTTCGTAGCTAAGTTAATGGCAAACATGTCGACGTCACTCTGCAAAATGTAGAATAATGTTGTCACATTTCAGTATCAAGAATACAATATTTAGTCTAGTTTTTCTTGTTCCATTGAATCATGCTGAAGATAATTTCTGAGTCTCACACGAGAACAGTCTGAGAATAGCACATTTCCCCATTCCTCTTATTCCCACTTAGTCACATAAAAATACACACCACCTAAATTAACTACAAAGGTCAGGATAAAAGAAAGAAGAGTGGGGACACACCATGCTGATGAAAGCATTAATTGGCCTGTGTGCATTATTTTTCCTTTGATGTCTTGATTTAAAATAATTTTTTTCCTGAGAAATCTTTTGAAAGAGAACAAGCAATCTTCAAAGAAATTTCATGAGTTGTGCTGATCAAAGTGCCCATCAGCTAGAATAACATTTAACTGTGGGTGACCTGAAAATCCTCATAATGGAGCTTAATCCGGTAAAATGGACAAACAAAGCTAACAGCATGCACGAACATGGCGAGACAACCCTCCTTTGCCAATCAAGCAAACAGGGCCTCCGTGCTTCGGAGAAATAACACCGATCAGCTGCTGATGGGAAATCCAAGTAGGTAACGCTATTGACCTCCTTATCTCCTGTGGAGGAGAGGTATAGATATAAAGACAAGACACCTAAATAAAGCAACAGAAGAAATAATATCATCAAGGCTTATGTAAAGCTAACTAGTATGTCAGCATAGAGAGCAACAAAAAATGAAAACGTTCTGTTAGCTCTAACTCATAGGTGCAGAGCAGCAAGGCACGAATTTGAAGAGGCAGCCAAGGGTTAGTGTCTGTCTTTCATGCATAGGGGCTGGTAATTTACCTTTGGAAGGCAAAAAATACTAAAAATATAACACAGCAAAAATATTTATGTCACAAATTGTTGCATGAGGATAGTGGCCCTTTTCCAAGCCTCCCGGCTAGCTTACACCCAAAATAACCACATAGAAATTGTGTTATTAAATCACTGCCTGGCCCATTACCTCTTATTGGCTAACTCTTACATCTTGATTTATTCCATTTCAATTAATCTGTATATTATTATGAGGCCATGGCTTACTGGGAAAGAATCAGCATGTCTGATTCTGGAGGTTCCATGGCAGATCTATCACTCTGCTTTCTTTCTCCCAGAATTCAGTTCTGTCTTTTCCACCTACCTAAGCTCTGCCCTATCAACTAGGCCAAGGCAGTTTCTTTATTCATTATAATGAAAGCAACACACAAACAGAAGGAACTCCTACATCATTTCTCCTTTTCTGCTTAAACAAAAAGGAAGGCTTTAACTTTAACATAGTAAAATTACATATAATAAAACATTTGTTCATTCTGTAATAGGAGGTGCTGGCTTCTTGTCATCCCAGCCACCCGGCTATCTCACACCTGAAATAATCACAGAGAAACTGTATTCATTTAAACACTGCCTGGTCCATTAGCTATAACTTCTTATTGGCTAATTCTTACTTTTTAATTTAACCCATTTCTATTAAATCTGTAT
>NC_022030.1:29956360-29962783 GCF_000317375.1 Microtus ochrogaster
TCTTTCCATTATAATATTTGTAAAAGAATTCATGTCACACCTGGAATATATAATTTTCCTTTTTTGTGTTTTTTAATAAAAATAATTTCAAATTTAAAAGCATTCATTGTAGAAAAATCAGTTTTTCTTTAAATACTATATTAAATTTCAAGTTCATAGCATGACTCTATCCCCACAAGAGGATTCTGTATAAACTGAGATGATATTAAATGGTTTCTTGGAGAAAGCTACTGACAAATCTTTGTGCTTGTACTAAGTTGCTCAATCAAAAATCCACAAATTTGTTTGATTGATAAACTTATATAATACATGTATAAACAGTATCACATGAGTGAAATGAGGTTGTCTAAAAGATAAAAGATTGTTGAAGCAAAGCTAGATGGAGGGCATTTCACAAAGAATCAAATGACTTATGCAGTCTTACAGAGGCCACATGTCCCTTGGGAGTCCATTACTCCATATTTCACTGATACGTTTGTCAGAGTCATAAAGGAAAATTTATCTGATTATCATGTGGGTATTTAGCATGGACATACATGAATTGAAATTTTAACTGTACAACAAAATTATAGCTTAATAAAGTTATAAAAACAAAAATGCTTTCAGTATATGCTATGATGGTTGTGGGATTCTAGGTTTAATTAGATTTAGAGGGCTAGGGATTTTCAAAGGTGTGGGATCATTTTTGCAGTAAGTATTAGTATGTCTTTATGTATTAGAATGCAAAGAAATACTATAGAGTGGAACTTGTTTTAAAAGAAGTGAAATCCTATTTTTCATTTTCTTTCATTTAAAGGATAGATTAGGTTTCTAAAATACAATTTGAGAATAGTAATTGACAGGGCAAAGATTTAAATGCCTATCACAAACAAACTACATTGCATATTTAAGAAAAAGAAAATAAAATAATAGGGAAAAAAACATTCATTTGAGTCATCCTTCAGGGGCAGTGTGACCTTCTCAAACATAGTTGATAAATCCAAGCCATGGTGCCTTATTCTTATTCAATGCTGCATTTCCTCCTTCAGGAAAAGGGTCTGTTTTATATTTCAGGCTCACAGACTGGAGAAAGCATACTTGTGGTTAAAGTCCTAACAGTGGGAAAAGGATGTGTTCTGTACATATTCAGGGTTAACAAATCAAAACCAGACATATGTTTGGTTTCAAAAGCTGGTTTTGTTATCGAGTATTTATCTAATGTTGGCTCTACATAAGAGTTATTATACTGAGGTTTGGATAAGAGTGAAGAAAAGCTAACAGATTACATTTTTCCCAAAATATTGATTTACATTCCATGGAAAACCTTTTATTCATTTTATATTTTTCTATGTTCATAGAAACAGAAATATGTGCTTGGTATAAATATCCACATAGAACAAATGATGGATATGGGTGAATGAATTTTCAAAAAATTTTGAATTTTATTTAGTTACAAAACTTGGCTCTTGTTACACAGATATTTTTATTGATTTGATTAAAACCCACAAGTGTTAGCTGTAAGGTCATCTCTATCTTTAGGTCAAATTCACATAGAGCTACAAATTTTATATTATTGTCTTTGAAATAAGGCAAATCCCAGAATAACTTTCCTCTATGAATTACAAACATGGCTAACTCTGCAGAAATGCCCTCCCTATCTTCTTAAGAGAAACAATTGAGCTATAGGTTAAATCAGAAAATTACCTCTGCTCTTTTTTTGGTACTCCCTTTTGTTTTTAGAAATGGTGTCAAAACAAATTAGGCAAACCAACATTTCTAAAATATCTACTATTTTCTTTTCATTTTTGTATAAATTCTGCCATTTATGATCTATCTTTCACACGAGAATAGTATGTAAGATTTCCGTCTTTCCCTGCAGGAGATACTGGGATCTGTCAAGGTGAAATTAGGTGGCAAAATGTTTGCCTCATTTTGATTCAGTGAAAAAATATCATACTCACATTTTCCCTTTTGTAGACCACTTCCTGATACAGCACCTGCTTTGTCTAGTAGGATGAACTGAAAATATAAACGAACATGAAACTTTGGCCTTTGATTCCTTGTCCCTTTCCACTATAAACAATCTGTCAATACTTATTCTCTATGTATAGTTACATATTCTCCTTTGAATAGGTAATGGACTCAGTAGCCTTTCTGTAAAAATTTACATCACTGAGGCTTTAATCTTGACAGACTCATCTGGTCATACGTGGTTAGGGTTTAGACTTGATGGTAAAGTGCTCACTTAGCATACATGAAGACTATGACGCAAATCCCAGTACTACACACACTCAAAGTCATCCTACTTCCAAATAAACTTTCACTATAATTTAACAATGCTAATAAACATGGTCTGAATTTCAGTGTAATACTAAACTTTTAGTTAATCAGACAAATTTTTCTAATAATTTAAATGCTTTCAAACTGACACAAAAAGAGCACTGTAAGCAGTAATAATAGTTAAAGGAAAACCTTACCTTATATGTAAGGACAGTGTAGTAACAAATATATGTAGTAAGAAACTATGCAATTCAAATTACATAAAATGAGAGAAAAATTATTTTGAGTTTATGCATCCGTTTAAAAGCAGAACTCTTGCTGGGTGTGGTAGTCTCAGCATTCTGGAGTTTGTGACCAAAGGATTACAAGACAGCAAGGCCGTGCAACATAATAATAAGATCTAAACTCTATTGTTGTCAATGTTTTTATGGAAACAACTACCAGTTAAAAGAAATGCAGAACTCCAAAGCCACAGAAAAACCCTGTCTCGAAAAACCAAAAAAAAAAAAAAAAGAAATGCAGAAAAGCTCTCTGATATTTAGATTAAGGGTGAAGGCTTGTGCTTACTCCTTCTTTCAACTCTTGTACACCATCTTGTTCAGATCTCTGCGGGCCATAGACATGGTGCACAGTCAGTGAGCTCATATGTGTCACAACCCTGCCATGTCTAGAAGTACTTGCTTCCTTGATGCCCTCCATCAGCTCTGGTTCTTACTCTTTTCTCCTCTTCCCCAGAGTTACCTGAGTCATGAGGGGATGGATTTGCTTGAGAAATCCTGTTTAGGACTGAGTGTTCCAAGATCTCTCACTCTCTGCCTATTGGTTGAGATACCATTGATCAATAGTTGAAAAGCTGTAACTCATACTTGCCTCTGTGATTTCTGTTTGATAGTCTGATAGTTTGGTGACTTCTCAGACATGCATTATAACTCCATATAGAAGAACTCTATGAGTTATTTTATGTTCTCTGAATATTTTATAAAATTGTTGTTGCTTCTTATAGTTTGGAGATTGGTATGATTGGTGGAGACAAAGTATGAAGATATAGGTAGTGACAGTTCATTTTGTACAAAATTAAGATGGAGGCATGTGTAGCAATACTCACAAATCTTTAGTGTTAGCATGATGGATATTGTAGGCATAACAAAGTAACTTATGGCAACAAGGCAAACATTACTTCACTTTTAATATTATGATGTCTTAAAAATAAGATATCAAATAGTTCCAAAATAGTGTGATGATAATTAGCATTCCAATAAATTTAAGATTTAAAAGATATGGGTAAAGACATCTGGGAAACTAACATAGAAGAAAGTTTATTCAGGTACAATGCAAGTGTTAATTAAGGCCATGATTGACAACAATTGCCATTATGCAATGTGATTTCTCAAAAGATCAGCAACTATTGAGTCAGCTGAGAAGATGATCTCTACTGTTTTCAAAAAAAACTTCCAAAAGGATAAATCATATAAAAACTAAGTAATCAGGAGGATGGAATCTAGCAACACTTTGGAAATCTGAATGCAGGAAAGAGTATTAAGAATGAAGTAAACATTCTGAAAGAAGCTATGGGGAACATTTATTTAGGAAGCCATTGTTTCCATATTTTTTTAACTTAACCTTTTGCAGAAGTATTCATTACCTAATCTCATTTAAATTCACAATGGAAATTCTGAGAAAAAAAATGAGTTTCTGTGAGAGACGCAGTGTGAATCAAATAAGCCTACAGACAAGTAGGGGGTAAAAAGGAAGTGAATTAGTTAGGGCATGCAATAGAAACCTTCCTGAGAAGTAATAGTGAATGCTTTTATACTCATAAAGTCATTGATAGAAGTTCAATAACTGGAAGAAAATCACACTCACAAAAAAACTAAAAGCAAGACCATGCTCACAGTATTTTCACAATAATGATAAAGACAACAGGGCAGCTGTATAATATTTAATTTGACTTAAACAAAATAATCTTGGAAAATCAAGCAAAGCAAAAAACTGTACATCTCCCTGGTCTGAGTTTGTTACTTAAAGATTAAAACAAAAACACCTAGAAAAAAGAATGTTAATATCAAGAAGATCATGAAGGAAAACTATGCTGCTAAAGAGTAAAAGGTTTCAACTTTATAGACTTAAAATATGAATTACATCTTTTTTTAAAGTGACATTTTAGCATCTATCTTTAAGTATAGAAAATGCAGTTATTTAGACATCACAACATATTCTCAAGAAACTGAGCAAGTGCAGCAGGCTTAAATAACATTTGAGAAGGATTTATACTATAAAAAATGAGATTTCCGGTAGTGGGGGTTGTTAAATCCAAGAATAAGGGATAGAAGGAAGCTGTACTTTCCTTTGAAGGGGTAGAGAATTAAGGTACCTCCCCATCTGTCAGAAAAGTTTAAGGCAAGGTGAATGGATTAGGTGACCTTTCAAAATTACTTCCATCCCAGAATTTATGATGTCAATATAAACCAGCAGGCCTTGATGGAATCCTGGGAAGAAAACACTAATTCTTATGCTTGATTGTGCTATTTGTTGAATACAGACATAGCCTGGTGCCTTGTTTGAAGCAGTTGTGCCTAATATCATAAGCGTTGATATAAAGTAGCTTGGATAACAATTATTTGTATCACTGGATTGTTCAGAAAATTAAAAGAGATAACATATTCTGAATATCCTCCCTATACTATATGCACAACATTTACTTCCAATAAACCTTATTCTTCAGCTGCACAAACTATTGTAGAAATTGAAGATGTGGACAACACTGACTGGAATTAGTGGATTATGAAAAATAAAAATAAAACACTTGTTTCAATTAGGATTGGACACCCCACAATTACTTATTCTCTAGGGCCAGCTGAAAATTTCCAAATCTCTTTATTGTTGCAAAATAAGCTTCTAAAGTAGGATTAAGACTACACCTATCTGTGGCTATGAGGGTAAGTATTTAGAATGCAGTGAGAAACTGTTTTGATTTAGGAAAATGACACTAAGTGGTTCTGTTGTAGGATCTATGATATCTTCAGCCACTGGTAGTTTGGCTAGGTTTACGGGAGCAGCTGTGAGTTTTCACCTTTTGCGTGGGCCTTAATTCTAGACAGCTGTTTTTTTTTTTTATTATTGGTTGTTTAACCTGCTTCTTTCTTTAAAATTTATTTATTTATTTATTAAAGATTTCTGCCTCCTCCCCGCCACCGCTGTTTACCTCCCACATAACAGTATCATGACTGCACCATTGGAAGCATCTTGCCTTTGACAAGTCTTGTTTGCTTGCTTATTTGTAGGCTTTACCAGCTGCTAGGACTACTGACTTATGGCTTTGTTTCTCCCTCTCTAGCTTGCATAGCTCATTCTGATACTAAGAGAGCTAGTCATGAGAATGGAGGTTTCCAGGCTAACACTAGCTTGGTTTCATAAAATACCGTGTGTGACCCTTATGCGGTCTTTAGAAATTAAGTCTTATACTCAAGTCCTGGGCAGTCACCAAAGGCAATGGCAAACACCTTAATGGGATGACTTTTTGACCTCCTGAGCAATAGCTGAAGGGCTATTTCCTGATATCAGGGACTAAAGTTCTTAGTAGGCAGTTACTGGCTCTTGGGGTAGCATTATAACTCCATGTGTTGCAACCCTATTACACACACACACACACAAACACACACACTCATATCTCTGTGTAATATGTGTGTGTGTGTGTATATATATATATGTATATATATACATATATATACATATATATATATATATATATATATAGAGAGAGAGAGAGAGAGAGAGAGAGAGAGAGACTTTATTCTTCAGCTACACAAAACATTGGGTGCTCACAATAACTTATTCTCTACTTTGTGCCCAGCTGTAAATTTTTAAATATCTGTATACTGCAAAATAAGGTTTAAAGACAGGGTTAAAGTGATACTTATCTGTGGATATAAGGACAAGTATTTAGAATGCAGTTGGAAACTTTTGATTTTCTAATATATAACAATACACATACATATATAATAGGGTATATGTTATAAATACTTATGTATATCAACACTAAAATCCATTGATTTTATTCTATACAGTGTTAAATATTCAGTCAATTAATTTAATGTCAAATAGACAAGCATATCACCTTATCAATACATTAACTTTTATCATTACTGACTGCAAATAAAATGATCC
>NC_022030.1:29964628-29973713 GCF_000317375.1 Microtus ochrogaster
AAATAACTGCTTTAAAGTAAATTTATTTATGCTTTCCTATAAGACAAACAAAACAAAACAAAGATGTAGTTTATTATTCAAGACAAAGACAATTCAATTACTCCTTTAACGGTCCCCTTCTTTGTCCTTAGCTAGTCTGATCTTCATTGCTATATTCACAGTTAAACCTAGTACAGGAAAGGGAGCCATATCAACCAAGCACCCAATACTAACTGAAACAAGTGGTTTTTTCTCAGAACCCACTAATTTCAATTAGTGTTGCCCATGTGTACATGGGTATAGGTTCAAGCTGTATAGTATTTTCAAGCACTGCAATGTTTTGTGTAGCTGAAGAATAAAGATATATATATACATATATATATATATATATATGTATATATATGTAATAGGATTGCACCACATGGAAATATAATGCTACTCTAATAGCCAGTAACTGTCTACCAACCAAGTAATATTAAGGAAGTGAAAAATAAAACAAACAAACAAATAAAAAAACTGCATGTCTCTTTAAAAAGTTTCATCTTCTAGGAAAATACATCTAAACATGAAACATCTACTGTACATATCTGTCACTATCCCTTGAGGTATCACACACACACAAAGTCTTATTTATTGTTTTTACAGGTCAATTTACTGATGTTCTCTGTACCTCTTGACTGTCAGTACTTGCATTTGGGATGGGAAAGTAGTTATTTCTTTCTAAGCCTAAAGAAATGTGTGGACTTCATGTCTCCTTCCCCTCAGGTTATAAATGGAAAAAGGAAAATTGTTTCATATGAACAATTTTCTAAAAACCTCTGCCATAAAAACAGAAAGAGGACAAATGAGATGAATTACATTTAACTGATTGAGAATTGCTTAAGAAAATTAATTATTCAGATTGCCTTTGCCAAAATCTTCTATTCTTTTATGCTCTGACAGTGCTAAAGCATGCATGGGCAGCCTCATACGGAGTTCTGTTGAACTTGTCCATATTAGTTTTCATGGTCTAAGGTGGTGAGGACAAACGACCAGATCTCTTCCCCAAGAGGGTGCCAGATCTCATAGATAGTTGTGAGAGAGTCTTATTTGGCACAAATGGGTCAGTGGAGATGGGCCTTGACTCAAGCTCATGGTCAAACTTGGAAAGATTCAAAGTATTTAATTGCTTAATTAATTACAATGCAATAGACCCTCTTTGATATCATTTATGTCTGTGCAATCCTCTAGAAGCTCCCGTTTGAGCCTTTGTGGCTAGTTTCTGGCACTGTTGGGGGCTTCTAAAGACTTCAGGACATGGAAGTTAATGGAAGTTGCAGATGAACCTTGAAAGTTGTAGTTTTACGCCTATTCCCAGGGACTCTGGTTCTTCTCCTGACATGATATTAGGAGCTACTACCACAACCTCCCTCTAATTTGCGCTCTGCTTTGTCTTCTCTGCCTTAATCTAATCATTACTCTGATTCCTCAGAACTATAGATGAGAGCTTGAATGAGGACTTTCTTGAAGATTCATGGCTTG
Organism: Microtus ochrogaster; assembly: GCF_000317375.1. Lineage (NCBI taxonomy): Eukaryota > Metazoa > Chordata > Mammalia > Rodentia > Cricetidae > Microtus > Microtus ochrogaster. Next base: position 29,966,129 of record NC_022030.1, read on the forward strand.
CATTATTCTTAGCTTCTTCCGTTTTGCTCACTTATCTGAAACCAACAAGATTATAGGAAAACCATTTATATTTCCAACAACTGTCAATGCAGAGACATGCATATTAAAGATGCATATATGAAGCATACTAGATTACTTCTGATTCATGTATATTACTCTGTTGTTTTAAAATCTCTATTCTAGATTATATCGCATTTTCTATAAATTTTACTTATAATAATGTATTCACAAATCTGAAGTAACCAGAATGATAGTGTATATATACTTTGCTGTTTACATTCAAATTGAGCTAACTAAAACTCATGACTTCTGATTGTGTTCCTTTTGGTCTCAGATATCTGAAGGTTAAAAATTATTCTGAAGAAACAGACATGCATCATCCATGCAGAATAAATAGGCATGCCTATGCTTCTGTTGTCTGGAACTAGCATGCTCTGTTAACCAACCAGAATTCCTTCTGTTACGCACTCATACACTGTTTTGGACACCGCTGAATTCAAAATCTGCCTTTCCCCACCCCTCATGGATCTCTAAATGTTCGAAAGCTAGCAAGATTGAGAAGAAAATATTTCAATGTGCCCTCTTTTTTTCAGCTCATGGTGTCAGGTGTCATAAAATTGCCTAAACCACAGAAGGAAATTGATTCATGTAAATGCTCCCTTGTTTTATGCAGATATGACCATAGGACAGTAAAAGCAAACCATATAGATTTCATTTTACAACACGCTGACTCAGGAAAAGGGATTTTATATTTCCATATTTTTGAATCTCATTGTTTACTCCCTAGCAAAAGTAAGTTTATATTGAGAAATGTTTAAATCATAAAATAATGAAAGAAGTCTTTAAAATGATGTCAGGGCATTTTAGAATAACATAGATTTAATTGAGATAAATGTAAATTACACCAGTTTCCACTTTCTTTCCTCTAGCCCCTTCCAGCTGCTCTGCAAAAAAAACAAAAAAAAATCCCTCAGCCCTCCATTCTCAAGCTGATAGACTCAGTTCTTTGATTATTATTGCTACATATATGTATGTATGTATGTATGTATGTATGCACAGATACACAAACACATAAAACCTGCTGAGTCCAATTTTATTTGTGGCATGAATATGGTTTCAGGGCTAAGCACTAATACTATTCTTTTAATGGAACAAATGCAAATGCCAAATATTTATTTATCAATATTTCTTTAAATATTGACATATCAATTTCAAGAATAATTTCAGATAATCAGAGAGAAATGACAGCCAATTTGTAATACAATGCCCACAGGAGGTATTGTTAAGGTTTAAAATATTGTACAGGGTAAAATTGTGAAGCAAAACAGTAACTGTAAAAAGCATACATTAGTATAATTAGGAAGGACTTCCTGGAAATAAGCATGTTCATTTTTAGCACATTCTTAGGATTTATTTGAAGAAATAATATAGTTTCACAGCTTATTTGAAAAACCGAGTAACTTGGGGAGAGCAATGCTTTTTTTTTTTTTCCATGAGCATTATTATTTTTGATTCTCTGAAGTAACTGCTAGGTTTACATCTCATTAACTGATTCTCACAAGAACCATTAGGGCTGAAGGCCTTACAGAAGCATCTCTGTTTCACAATACTTATCAAAGCAATCCCCGTATCTTTATGTAGTGTAACTTCCAATTAATTTTTTCAGGTCAGCCTGACACATTTCAATCAACAGTGATGTTGCCAACCAAACCAGCTTCTAAATAGTATCTGGCCAATTTCAAATTTTGTAACAGGATATAAAATCTAGTTGTTGTCTTGGATATCTCTGAAAATGTGCCTTGACATATTTTACTGCAAACAGGATTAGTAACTCTAAACTGTATATTTTATCATATTATTTCTCAAAAATGTTCATATTATTTAAATAGCAATTCAATCACATTTATCATATATACTAAGCTGGAAATTTAATTTTTTAGCTAAGATTTCTTGGGAAATCCACTGAACCTTAATGTGCACCAAACTTTGCTCTTTCTGAGGACTCATCCCATTCTCGAATGAGTCTATCCTCATTGATGAGGTTGGCCATCCACAGATACCTAGAAACACTTTGTATCTGGCACATCTATTGAACAGAATAGTCTGAGACTCAGGTTGATTAACATTATCTTTTCTGTGTTCAATTATGATCCCTCCATTCCCTTCTTCATCCCAGTAACAACTTTCCTGAGGTGTCCCTCTTCCTACATCAACTCCATTATTTGGGAATTCTAACACTTGGTATAGAGTCAGAGTCCTCTGAGTCCTTTCCACCTGTCTCTCCTGATTAGTCATTGTCTTCCTACAACCTACTTGTAAGAAGTCCTTCTCCCACAACACCTTCAAATCCCTGAGAATGCTATCTCTTGAATAGGTCAAGAATCCTTTATCTTGTCCCTGAATTCCCTCTCAGTTTTTTCTCCTAAGCCTTCTTGACACATTCCTGCCAGTCACTGATGTGCAGAAACACTCTCTAGAAGAACCTGTAGCCACCGAGCTTTCCAAAGGTCCAGAGAAGGATGTAGCAACCCAGGGACAGAGTACCAAGACAACAAAGATCAGAGCAAATATAAACACTTAGAATCACCTCAATAACCATAACCCCAGAAGCCAAGGCACCAGCACAAAAACAAATGAGAAGTGCATTATAGCTGCAGCACTAAAGAAGGACTTCAAAATGGGCACTACGAATAGGCTCAACACACCAACAAACTTGCAGACCATATGAGTAAACAACTAAAATAAGTGAAACACAAACAGTGGATTGGGATAGTGAAAACATTTCAACACATGGGAGTAGAACTTAAAAAATAGAATAACTGCAGGGGAGAGAGATGAGAAAAATGTAGAGCTCAATAAAAATCAATAAAAAATAGAATAACTGTCAAAATACTGAGGTAAACCTTAAAATGAAAAATTAGGAATTAAAACACAAAACTCCGAAGCAAACCATCGAAGAAAGTATCCCAGGCATTGAAAACAAGGTAGAAGAAATGAACACCTCAATCAAAGTAAATGCTAAATCTAAAAAAATATTGAAGAACAAAATATCCAAAACACTGGGACACTATGAAAGGACCAAATATATAAGTAATGATAAAAGAAGAAAGAGAAGAAACCTATGTCAAAAGAATAGAAAATATTTTCAACAAAAATCACAAAAAAAAAATCTTTATCAACTTAAAGAACAAGTCCAGAAAAATATAAGAATCACAGGGAATACCAAATTCAAACGACAAGAAAAGAAATTCAACATTAAATATAAAACATAAAAAAATCATTACACTAAACCTAAAGAAACAAGACCAAGTAACATGAAAAGGGAAACTCATTAGAATAATACCTTCTTTCTCAGGGAAATTAGAAGAGTCAGAAGTTCCTAGAAAGATGTTCTACAAAGACAAAGAGTCCCAGGATACCAGCACAGACTATAATACCCAGCAAAACTACCAAGAATAGATGGAGAAAGGTAAATGTTGTTGATAAAAACACATTAAGGCAATAACTACCTACCAATCTAACTACAGTAGTCACTAGAAAAAAAATTTCAACCTGAGGTTAATGAAATCTGACAAAATATAAGAAATAAATAATTCAGATCATCAAATCAAAAGAGGGGGAATAACATACACCACAACAGCAAAATAACAGGGATCAACAAATGCTGCTCATTGATAAATTTCAATGTCAATTGTCTCAATTTCCCAATAAAAAGACAGATTAGATTTGATAACAAGGTCCATTACTCTGCTGTGTCCAAGAACATCTTAACAACATATTTTACTACCACAGGTAGTTAGTTACCATCTCAGAGAGAAAGATAAAATAATTTTTAAAAAATGGGATAAAGAAGGAAACAGGTATAGCCATTTTAACTTCTGATCATATAGACCTAAAACCTAAAATATTCAGATGAAATAGGCAAAGATCCTACATAGTCATAGAAAATCAACTAAGAGGATACTGCAATTCTATACATTTATACATCAAACACAAGGTATCAAGGTTCATAAAAGAGACACTACTAATGCTAAAATCATATATTGACTCCCACAAAATGATAATGAATGACTTTAATACCTGACTCTCAACAATAGAGAGGTCATTCAAACAAACAAACAAAAATAAATAAAAAGAAAAAAGAAAAAATTTCTGGGGATAAATAGCATCATTATTCAAGATATTTACAGAACATTTCACCTAAACATAATTTTTTTCATAGACCATGTAATTGAAAGCAAAATAATCTCAACAGGTACAAGAATTTGAAATAACACCTTTCATCCTATCCAAACACCACAGATTAAAGCACAAATCAGCTATTGTGGCTTGAATAAAAATAGCTATCACAGGTTCGTAAATTTTAATGATTGTTCAAAAGGGAATGGCACTATTTGAAAGGATCAGGAAGTATGGTGTAGAAGGAGCAGCGGGCCTGCTTTCCCGCCGCCCTGCTCCCTGCTCCCTGGCTAACTTATGCCCTGAAATAACAACACACAAATTGTATTCATATAAACATTGCTTGGCCTATTTCTATTAATGTGCGTAGCACCATAAGGTGCGCTTACCAGGAAGATTCTAGCCTATGTCCATACTGGGTTGGAGCTTTATCTTGTCTGCCCTGTAAAGGAGCAGCATGGCATCTGAGCTCACTTCCTCTTCCTCCCAGCATTCTGTTCTGTTTACTCTACTCACCTATTTTCTAACCTATCAGGCCAAGCAGTTTCTTTATTAATTAACCAATGACCTTCCTACATCAGTATGGCCTTGTCAAAGGAAATGTGTCATTGTGAGTGGGCTTTGAAGTTTCAAAAGGCCAAGTTAGGAACAAGGGCTCTCTCTCTACCTCTTGCCCATGAATCTGGATGCTGAACTACCACCTACTTCTCCAGCATATTTCTACCTGTGATGCCATACTTCCTATCTTGATAATAATGAAATAAACCTCTGAAATTATAATCAATCACCAAATAAATGATTTCTTTTATAAGAGCTGTACTGATCATGGTGTCTCTTCACAGCAATAGAACACTGTCTAAGATATCAAAAACAACAAGTACAACAGAGAGTATTAAAATCATGCAAACAGCAAAATAGACTACTAAATGAAAAGTATGTCAAGACAGAAATGAAGAAGGTAATTGTTAAAATTTTGCAATTGAATAAAAGCAATGTCAGCATATCCCAAACTTATGGGAAACAATAAAGGCAATTCTTAGAGAAAGTTCATAGCACTAAGTTACTTCCAGGAAAAGAAGAATAAGGATATCTGTTGGCAATTAAAGGAGATCTGTTGGCAAATTAATGGCACACCCCCAAAAATTTAGAACTGAAAGAATAAATAACGACCAAAAAGAATAGGTGACAAGAGATAATCAACCTTGGGATGAATTCAATTGAATAGATACAAAAATTTAAAGAGAATCACTGAAATGAAAAGTTGTTTGTTTGAGAAAATCAATAAGGTGGATAAACCCTTACCAAAATTAACTAAAGACAGATAGAGGGCATCTAAATTAATAAAACTGCAATCAAAATGAGGGATTCATAGCACACACTAAGAGAATACAAAGAATATTAAGGATATACTTTAAAAATGTATAATCACCAAACTGGAAAAACATAAAAAGTAATATTTTTTGATATATAAAACTATCAAAATTAAGTCAATATCACATAATCAATTTAAGCAGAACCATAACTCCTAAGGAAATAGAAGCAATAAGTAAAAGTTTCCCTATCAGAAAAACCCAAGGCAAGATGGATTCAGTGAAGAACTCTAACCGATTTTTAAATAAAGATTATCATTATTATACTTCAATAATTTTTGCAAAATAGAAAACAAAGGGATCTTGCCTTTTTATGAATACATATCTATCCATATACCCAAGTCACACAAAAACCTAACAAAAATAATTACAGACCAATATCCCTGATGAAGAGAGATAAATTCTTCATAAAATACTTAGTTGCAGAACAAATTCAAAGACACATTAAAATTATTTACCATGAACAAGTAGGCTTCATCTATTAATGAAGGGATGCTTTACATATGGAAATTAATAAAAATACTCTACCATATAAACAGGCTGAAAGATAAAAATGACATAACTATATCATTAATGTATAAATGTCCTTTGAAAAAATTCCAGCATCCACTAGTGTTAAAAGTACTGGAGATAATGGGGATAAATAGGCCATATTTCAGCATAATAAAAGAGATTTACAGAAAGTCCACAGTCAATATCAGTCGAAGCAGAGAGAAACTCAAAGCATGTCTACTAAAATTAGGAACAACAACCTTGAATAATAAAAGAACTTGCAGAAGTATTGCCAAATCTAATCTTAAATTTTACTACAAAGCTATGGTAATAAAAACAAAGTGGATTTGGCATAAAACATGTACAATGATCAATGGAATCAAATCGAAGACATAGACATAAGTCCAAAGCCTTAAGGACATCTGATTTTTGACACAGAAGCAGAAATGCACACTAAAAAATAAAGTATCTTTAATAAAGGGGGTTGGTCAGACTTGATGGTGCTACATGGAAGAATGCAAACAGATTAATATTTATAACCCTGCACAAAACTCAAATCCATATGGATCAATAGTTTAAATATAAAAGCAGATACCTTGAACATGGCAGAGGAGAAAGTGAACTCATTTAACTTATTGACATAGAAAAAGATTTTCCAAACAGGTCTATGATAGAGCAGACATTAAGAATAACAATTATTAAATATGAGCTCAGAAAACTGAAAATGTTCTGTATGGTGGAGGATAGCATTCTTTAAAGTAGCAGCCTACAAAATAAAAAAAAAAAATTACCAACTATGCATCTGATAAAGGGCTAATATCTAAATATGTAAAGAACTAAAAGTAATGCTTATCAAGAAAACAAATAACTCAATCAAAAAAATGGAGTAGAAGAATAATCAGAATTCTCAAAAGAGGAAACTCAAATACCAAAGAAATACTTAAGGGATGTTCAGCATTCTTAAGATCATGGAATGGAAAACAAAACTTCTCTAAGATTTCACAATGGTCAAGCTCAATAAACTAGACGATAGTCCTTGCTAGTCACAAAATGGGGAAAGGAGAACACTTGTCCATTGCTGGTCAGAGTAGAAATTTGTACAGCTACAAGAGCAGTTGGTCAGTCTCAGGAAACTGGGAAGAGACCTTCCTCAAGATCTAGTTATCCCACTCTTAATCATGTTACAGAGATAATTCTCAATAATGTTCATTGCTGATCTACTGATAATAACCAGATTGGAAACAACCTAAATGCCCTTCAAGAAAAAAAAAATGAATGGTGAAAATGTGGTCCACTGAAAACAATGAAATTTGATTCTGCAGTTAAAAAAAGAGCACATCACGAATTTGCAGGTAAGTGGATGGAATTAGAAAGAATGTTGTGTGTGAAGCAGTCCAAATTTACTCAATAAGAAAAATGTGCTATGTGTCCTCTTATTTGTCTATGTGAGTTCTTTAGCAGTTTATAGGCATGCCATGATCCAAATAATTATGTATGCTAGGTGGGACTTGGGTCAGGGCGATCTCCTAAGGAAGAGCAAATAA
>NC_022030.1:29973813-29980058 GCF_000317375.1 Microtus ochrogaster
TTATAGTTATAGTTATAGTTATAGTTATAGTTATAGTTATAGTTATAAAGCGATGGGGGAGCATGGGGAAGGTGGCTTAAATACAGATGGGAAAATAAGAGGGGGGGTAAGACAAGGAATGCAAAATTAGACAATTAACACTAAGGACATTTTCAGGGTCATATGCAAACCTACTAGAGTAGCTTCCTGGTGTATATATACATGCCCTGATTTTCTTAAAAATCTTTAAGTACCTATAGATTCAGTATAAATAGCAATAAGTAGCAAAACCAGCCTTCCCCTACCCCAAAAACCTGCTTAGATTTAAACAGCAAAAATTTTCTCCTGAAAACTGTGTATAAGATTCAGTGATGCAGATATATTAGGAAAATATTTATCAAAATTCCAATCTCGCAACAAGAACAACAAAAAAATCAGCAAAATATTAATCGTGATGCATTCTGAGAGATGAAGGGTATATAGAACCAGACTGTAGGGGAAGTATTGTCCTAACACAGCTTCAGAACTACTCTGAGAAGTCCACAATGCTGGTCTCTGAGTCCTCAACAGATACCCAATACCTTCAAGTTCCTGTCACTCTGCATAAACACTCATTTGAAATTCTTTCAACTATATCATAAAACTAGTCATCAAACATCTTGTAACCTATATGAGTAACAACATAGGAAGAGGGGAGAATACAAATGGAATTTGGCTTTATTCTGTAGAGTTCAAGTAATCATACTTGATACAAGTATTAACAGAACTATGCAATGTTCAATGAGTATTCACTTATAATAATGCATTTATAGATTTTACAAAGCCAAAGGAGAATCCAAATGTTTCACAATAATGTCCCTAATTTAAAATGGAGTGTTTGTATAGCTAATACATTTGAGTATATGTATCTGTGTATGTACATGAGGACACAATTGGGATCTTCTAGTTAAAGGAAATATGAGATATGTGTATAAGACAGTAAATAGTCAAACACATGTGAGTAGAATCTGGTAGCACTCCCTTCAATAGCCATTTGATTATATAACACAGATGCTGTCAGGTTAATGATCTGAAAAGATTTTGAACAGAATGTATGAAATTAGGTACAAGGAGATAATTGGGCAAATCGTTGTTAATTCTGTAGGCTTTGGTTGGTGAGCTAAAGTGCGTAATCCTAAAAGTAAGGTTAAGGAGTAAGAGAATATTGTACAGAAATTTGTGGATCTAGCTTCAGTTTACCACAACCCTTTTTTTCAAATTAAGGGTATATTTGTTTCCTAGCTGCAAGTCTCAGCAGGCTTCATGGAAGATAACAACACAGATAATTTAAATACTACTTTAATTTTAAATGTAAAATCTTCAACATGGAGATTTAAATAATATGACTTCATCAAGGAAAGAACAGAAGGTATAAGGTAATTATATTAGTAGCTTCATTACCAAAAGATAATAAAGGCCAGAGATAGACATAGTTATCACATTATGCTAGATTAGAGAAATTAAGATTGGATTAAGAAATTCTTTAAAATAATGTAAACTAAAAAGAAAATTGAGAACTAAAATTATAGTGATAAAATTAACATGTAGAATTTTTCTAACATGTGACACAAATAAATAGAAAATAGTGATTATGAAAGGCAAAGAAAAATATGGCCAGAGGCTCCTTATCTAGAAGTAACCTAAAAGTTTCTTCCCTGAGGGATACCTTTCATCACACCTGAAGGTACCTTCTGAGCTTCCAAAGGAAGGAAGCAAGCAACAGTTCTGCCCAGATATGACACCTGAGAACTTCAAAAATACTAGCATGGTACAAAACTCTATGGGTGAAGCATGCATACATTGACGGTAATCAGGAGCTTCTAACTGTCCTCAAGACCTGCTCAACAGGAGGAAAGATATGTCTGGTACTGGACAGCTAACCAACTACTCATTGCCAATGATGTCTTGAATATTGGAGGAGAACCTTCAATTACTTTAGCCAATTACTAAACCCAACAAAATCCTTAACTGCTCTAAATATTTGCCTTTAAAGCCAAAGGTAAGAAAACTTTTGTTTTTACAACGTGAGGAGATCATTTCAGGAAACCACAATCAATCAAAATGCAGAATTGTCAAGTGCAATCCCAGTAGATATATCTTTGGTGCAATTCTTGTACCTTAGACCAAGGATCACTGTGGAAAAGAAGGCAGATAAATTATAACATCCAAAGGATCATGGAGCTTTTTCTGAGACTGTGTCCCCTGATAATGTCAAAGATTATACCCTTAAAGTCTAACCAACACGACTGCCTAAACATATGTTGATCAGTAACAACAGTAGGCAGGTTTAAGTGCATGGGGAAAAGCCCCAAAGCCTCAACTTTACACACACACACACACAAAAAAAAAATACTATAGACAACTAAGAAATGCTGAGATGAAGAGAAATACTCTTTCCCAGAAAAAAGCACACCATTTGATTATCCAAAGACTGATGGTAAACCCTGAAAAATATATACAAGAAATATTATACAATATGAGCATGTTGTATTGTATGTGTGTGTGAGCATGTGTGTTTGTGTGTATGATAACAATGAGAAAAGATGCCATGGATTTTTTAAAAAAGATAGGGAATACAGAAGAACTTTGAGGATGCAAAGGGAAAATAATTTGATTATATTGTTAAGGAAAAAGAATAATAAAACTAAAACACAGCAGTTCAAATTGTAGGAAGCAACATAATAGATAAGAAATATTGTAAATAAGAATTGTATCACAATGAAGAAGAAGGCAATAAAGCAGAAGTAATGTTTTTCATCCAAGAATAATTGACAAGTTTTAAAATATCAAGCTATTCATTTATAAACCACGAAGAACCACCCAGCAGGGGAAAAAAATCCATTATCTACTTCACAGCAACATAATAGGATATCTGTGGATGAGGAAGTTATTACAAATAGTCAACTATCCTTTTCTAAAAGGCAACAAAATATCTGAAAGTTGAATATCACAGAAAGAAAAACGAAAAAGGAAAAAGAATGTAGGAAATTATTTGGCAAAGGACAGAAGAGAATAGTTGCCAATCGGGCAACTCCATCAACAAAAGTCGGTTGAGACTCTGAATAGAGGCAGAGGAACTTTCAAGCTGGGCATAATTAGCCACGCCTGTAAGTCTTCCTCAGGCACGTAGAGGTAGGCAAGCCGTGCATTCTAAGCCTCCCGGGGCTACCTTGAGTATAAGATTGGGCTGAGCCTCATAGTGAGACACTATCATAAAATATCAAGATGTGGCGAATTATCTCCAATGCTGAATTTTTACTTTCCATCTTCAAGACACAGCACAATAAATTAACAAGTAAACTTTGAAAACAACGGAATGACCATTACAGGGAAACAAATATGAAATCATGTCTACTAACATATCAGGAGCAAAGACGAAACTGACTTCTTTTTTTTTCCCCCAGAATACAAACGATCTTATGGAAAATGGAGAAAAACATAGAATTAACTACACCAGTTAAAATCAAATATGATAAGAACAATGATGAGATTCTGCCTGCTAATGTTTTAAAATATTTATTCAGTTGATCAAGAATGAAAAATATCCTAGTTAATCGACAGACCAGTGACATTATGCCAACTGTATATAATAAGTCTACAAAGCGTTCAAGGTGCTGCAGGTTCTCCATCTAAATGATCCCAAAGTGGCTGAATCTTATGTCTGTGTTTTGTCCTTTATTTAGTTCCATAGCAAACCAAATCTGGTTTCTGGGGTCAAAGCTATGAAAGGATGTAGCAATAATATTTGTTTTTGTTTTTTGGGTTTTTTTTTGTTGTTTTTTTTTAGTGAGATGAATGAGCTTATTTATTTACTTATTTTATTCTCTTTTATTGAATTTTATTGAGCTCTACATTTTTCTCTGCTCCCCTCCCTGCCTCTTCCCTCCCCTTCACCCCTCTCCAAAGGCCCCCATGCTTCCAATTTAATCAGGAGATCTTGTCTTTTTCTACTTACCATGTAGTTTAGATCTATGTATGTCTCTCTTAGGGTCCTCATTGTTGTCTAGGTTCTCTGGGATTGTGATTTGTAAGCTGGTTTTCTTTGTTTTAAGTTTAAAAAACACTTATGAGTGAGTACAAATCATAATTGTCTTTCTGTGTCTGGGTTACCTCACTCAAAATGATGTTTTCTAGCTTCATCCATTTGCCTGTAAAATTCAAGATGTCGTTATTTTTTCTGCTATGTAGTAATCCATTGCATAAATGTACCACATTTTCCTTATCCATTCTTCAAGTGGGGGACATTTAGGTTATTCCCAGTTCTGGCTATGACAAACAACACTGCTATGAACATAGTTGAGCACCTGTCCTTATGACATAATTGAGCCACCTTTGGATATATACCCCAAAGTGGTTATTACTGGGTCTTGAGGAAAGTTGTTTCCTAAATCTGAGAAATTGCCACACTGACATCCAAAGGGGCTGTACCAGTTGCCTTCCCACCAGCAATTCCAGAGTGTTTCCTTTACCCAACAACCTCTCCAGCAATAATATTTGATCCAACTACACATTACTTGTTTATTAAAATGGCCATTTAAATATCAACAAAATATAAAAACAACACAATTCTTTTTTTCAAAAGTATTACAGAAAAGGAAAAGTCTGAAAAATGGCACATTCATTTTTTTCTAGTTAAAATACCTCCGACTTGGAAAATTTTCAACAGTAAAACAAAATGCAGGCGCATTTCTAAAATTACATTTTCCTCCAAATAGCAAGTTCACTCTTCTTTACGGCTAAACAACCCTCCATCGTCTCTTAGACCACACCCCTTCCACTCACTGTTCGATGGATTCCAATGATGATTCCATAGCTTTCTTGTATAATTGCAGCAGCTAGAAAGATGAAGGTGTGAGTGCCTCTGTGGTGCATGGACCTTACAGTCCATAGAGTGCATACCCCAGAGTTTAGGTTGGATTCTTTTCAAGATAAGTAGACTCAGAATTTGGATGATATATTTTCTAGTTTTTTGAGGATAAATAATTCAAGCTAGACATATTTACACTTGTCTTAGCAAAATAGAAGTGTTCCTTGATTTATTCCTCTAATTCACATTAGAATTTATCATTATTTGGTTTCTTTCTTTTTTAACAGATCAAACTTAAAACACTTAAAACAATGCTTTCCCATATGACACAGATATGGAAAGATGGAAACTAATTGAAATTTTTGAGACGCAATCTTGATAAATAAGAAGTCATTACATCGAAATTAGTCTATTATATAGGTGAGTCCATCCTTTGTATGCATCTCAATCTCTACAAATTCACCCCATTTGTGTTTCTCAATAACACACTGTATTTCTTGTAATATATCATTGATTTTCATAGATCTGCTTTTTTAAATTGTTTTTATGCCTTGAGTATAATCTACAGTATTTTTGATCATATTATTCCACCACCTCCCAAACTCCCATTAGATTTCTAGACAGTTACCCAAATACATGTTCTCTCTTTCTCAAAACAATCATAAAGAATAAAAAAAACCAAAATAACACACAAAAATTATGGAGTCTGATTTGGGTAGGTCAACCATTTTTCATCATAGGGCTTGCCCAGAAATATGGTTGACATACTTGTTGTTGCACCATTACAGAAAACTGATTTTTCATGTTTACAACTTCCAATTGCATATAACTTCTTGAAAAGTGGTGGGACTTTCTGCCCACTTCTACTTCATACTTGGGTTTTGTTTATTTTGTGCACAATGCTATGATCTGCAAGGCCATATGTGCATACACACATTGGTCTAAAAAATGTTGTTTCCTTAAAGTTGTTCACCGCATGTGGTTCTTACACTCTTTCCCTCAGTCCTGGCTTACGTGAGAGGGAGTCTCAAGGTTGCTTTATTCACATTTCATTAATGGATAGTAATGTCAAACATTATTTTGTAATTTTATTAGTAATTTGTCCTGTGTATTTTGAGAATTCTATTCACTTCATTGGCCTATTTCCTGATTTGGATTTTTTTTTAATATTTACTTTTTTTGACTCTTTTATGTATATGTGTATTCTGTATGTGAATCATTCATCAGATAAACAGCTATCAGGTTGGTATAACATTCTATGTACTATTTTTTTTTTCTCAGCTGAGCATAAGGTTTATTTTGTTGTTGTTTTTTGTTTTGTTTTTTTTGTTGTTGTGCTTTGCTTTTTATCTCTTTTTTAATTTATTTTTTTAAATTTACATGTCAATCTCAGTTCCCCCCTAAACCCCTCCACCTGCTC
>NC_022030.1:29980158-29999741 GCF_000317375.1 Microtus ochrogaster
TGCCACATTCAGAGGGCCAAATTCTGTCCTATGAAGGTTTCCCAGCTGTCAGTCTAGATAGAGTCAGTGAGCTTCTACTAGCTGTCTCTGTGGATTTCCCCATGATGATTTTGACCTATTTGCTCATATAACCCCTCATCTCTCTTCAGCTGAACACCAGGAGCTCTGTCCAGTACTGAGACATGGATCTCTGCATCTGCTGCCATCAGTTACTAGATAAAGGTTCTGTGAGGACAAGCGGGGTAGTCACTAATCTGGTTATAGAGGAAGGCCAATTCAGACACCCTCTCCTCTAATGCTAGGTCTTAGCTGGGGTTATCCTTGTGGATTTCTGGCAATTAATCCTATTAATCTCCCTAACCACATGATAGCTCCCTCTATCAAGAGAGCTCTTTCCTTTCTCTCCCTCTTTGTCCTTCATCAAACTCAATTATCCGGTTTCCTCTTATTCTCCTCCATGTCCCCTCCACCTCTCCTTCGCCCCACCCCCACTCTTGCTACCAATTTACTAAGGAGATCATATCTATTTCTACTTTCCCGGGCCATCCACAGCATAAGGTTTATAAGCATTCACTTCCATTGGTCAATTTTAACTTTCTTCTAAAAATTACATGAAAAGAGATCTAATAAACTCTAGGCTTACTTGACAGTGCTTGTAAACTAACTTTTCCTAAACTGATACTTAATAATTTTTTGAATTAACTATGTTATATCAGTAACTATGGTTATAATATTCTAAAGGGAAAATTGGCAATGAAAAAAAATGTTTTTTTCTTTTCCACATATTTTACCAAATTGTGAACTTATTAACTTCAAAAGTCTTCCAAAACAGAAAAATTTGTAATGAAAAATTACAGACGTCAAAATGCACTCTAATTTAATTTTCTTTGCAATTTACAAAGTAGCTTTCCATTATCAAAGACACATTAATTCCATAAAATATCATTAATTATTGTTTTTCTTTTCTTTTATGTATATTTTTAATAAATCTAATAACTAAAAATGAGACAATGAAGGTAAAAAGTGTAATAGTTAAAAAAATGTTTAATTGAATTTTAAGTCATCTATAAACAAGCAAATAAAAATATTTAAAAAATTTTCTCTCTCTTCTTGAAGTTAACAGAAAGATATTTATTTTAATGGACAAATTAGTATTTTGGTTTTGTTTTGTTTTTTGAGACAGGGTTTCTCTGGGTAACAAACCTAGCTATCTTGGAACTAGTTCTTGTAGACCAGAATGGCCTCGAACTCACAAAGATCCACCTGCCTCTGCCTTCTGAGTTCTGGGATTAAAGTCATGTGCCACCACTGCCCAGCTCTAATTAGTACTTTTTTCTTTCTGTATAAAATATTTTTTTTCTACTTTTTATTGTAAAAAGAATTTTTCATGGAACATATATTAGAATTACAGTTTCCCCTCTCCCAACTCCCTCAAGATTGCCCCACCTCCATTCCCATCTAAATCCACACTTTTCTCCCTCTCTCTGATTAGAATATCTAAAGAATAGTAATCAAATGAAATAAATAAAATGAGATAAAACAAAAACAAACACACTGGAATAGACGCAGAGATTCAGTCACTCATACATATAGAAATCCCATTAAAAAAAAAAAAACAGAACTGAAGAAGCTGTAATAGACATGGCAAAGGAACTGTAGGGTTAAAAAAGCAAAAAATTCATGGTTTGTTCACTGAATTTCACGCATGGGGCCTGCCCTAACAGTGGTTTTGAATCCCCATTGAGACTTCACTGGAGAAAACTCATGTTCATTTGGAAGTGGTTATTAATTGAAGATAGCTTCTGGTTTAGAGATGAAAGCTTGTGTCCGCTTCTCCTCTCAGTGCTTACGACCACATCTGGACCAGACCTATACAGGTACTGTGATTGCTGCCACAATTTCTATGAGTTTATATGTGTATCAATCCTGTTATATTTTTGTGGGGGCTCTCTCTCTCTCTCTCTCTCTCTCTCTCTCTCTCTCTCTCTCTCTCTCTCTCTCTCTTCTCTCTTTCTGTGCTTGTGTCTTCCATCTCCACTGGCTCTTAGAATCTTTATGCCTCCACTTCTGCAGAATTCTTTGACTCCCGAGGAAAGGGGGTTAATGGAGATATATTCCATTTAGAACTTAGTATTCCAAGGTCCCTCACTCTCTGCACATTGTCCATCTGTAGGTCTCTGTATTTGTTCTCATTAAGTGCAGGAGGAAGCTTCTCTGCTGATGGCTGAGCAAGATACTGATCTATGAGTACAGAAGAATGTCATACAGAATCACTTCATTGCTACATTCCTGTAGCAGAACAGTAGTACTTGGTTTTCCCATAGATTCTTGTCCTGTTGCTCTCAGGTTCATGGCCAGGATAGCAGTGTATGACAAAAGTTCCATCTCATGGAATGGCACTTAAACCTAATCAGAGAGTAATTTGTTACTCTCAAAAGCTTTGTCTTCCTATTGAAATGGCACATCTTGCAGTAGGTCAGAGAGTAATTTGTTACTCTCAAAACCTTTGTCTTCCTATTGCAATGGCACATCTTGCAGTAGGTCATTATAGATCACAGATTTTGTAACTGGTTAGTATTTACCTTTCTCTGGTGCCATGCAGAATATGTTCCAGTAACTTGAACAAAACTCAGTAGTGATGAAGGCTCTATGTTGGCACTGGATTGAGCTCTCCATGTTCAATGAGTTGTATAGGTATTGCCTTCAGAAATAGGACCTTGCCCTCAATTTGAGGAGAGCAAGCAATAGCCCACACAATAGCTTGGTTTGTTTGGAGGCTTTTCACGGAGTCCCTTTGGTCAACAACTCTGTGATTTAACCTCTTCGCTGTACTAGAAACCACTTGTCATCATGAGAGGTATCCAGTTGGGGTTCTGTTTCCCCCATTCTTTGGCAAATTTATTTAGATTTCTTTCATTTATATCATTCTGCTGTACGAAGTTGCCATCCAATCCTAAATGGCCAGTAGTTTTGAGAGGAGAGGTCAAGGAATTGAAAGTAGGTACATTGTTTGTTTCACACGTAATTCTGCAGATTTCTGAGTCTGTTCATGGCCAGGAGCTCATTGTAGCTACCAAGAGTCAGTATTTTGCCTTTAAAATGCCTCTCCAATGAAAGTGAATTGTTATTTATTTGCAATCTTTTCTCTCTCTAAAACATCTGACTTTGAGTGACTGCAAACTTATTCAGTCCCTGGACTTGAATGGCAGTGAACGCTTCAAATACTCTTTTCATATGCCAGGCCTCTTCAGGAAGGTAAGCTAGATTCTCTGCTGATTCCAATAAACATGTTTTCTATGCAGATGCCATTTTCAGTCACTGAAATGCATGACAAGTGCTGAATAAATAGCACCTAAAGATAAAACGTGTGCATTTGTTCAATGTATACAACATTCTTCAACCTCTAATACTGTTATGGTTCTTGAACATGTTTATATACAAACGAAGCATACTCAGTCAATCTCAGAAAACTGTTTATTCAACCTCAAAAGCTTGACTGCAACCAATAAAAGAAAGGTAATTTATAATAAATAGTGAATCTCCATTCTGACACTTCTATTCAACCCATCATATTAGACTTTCCTTTTTCATTTTACTCCTTAAAGTGGAGTTATATAAAGGTATGCACATTTTAAAACTCTCCACAGACAATAGCTTTAAAATAGCCATAGTTCAAGAAGCAGCAAGAGAGTTTTAAGATGTTTCCCATAGTTTAGGGAAGTCAGCCAGGAGGTGATTAACATTTAATGTGGCAGATTCGTATCTGTTTACTATGAAATAGTATTTTAAACAGAGCTTTTGTTTCAGTTCACTTTGTTAAAAAAAATTCCACTATTATAACAGTAAGTAAAAACTGTAATGGAGATTAATATATGTCACTTTTTCAAAACTTTGTGCATTTTTTTATTGAACACCTGGCCTTGTGGATATCGAGAGGTTTTTCATCAGATTTGTTTAAAATAGCATTACTGTTTCCAACGAAACTGAGCAGAGATGTATTAGTCTGAACACTATTGTCTGTATATAGTGTATATAGTCATTGTACTTATTATATATAGTTTTCTTATATTAGTTATAGCCTTCTTATTAAATTTAGAACAAAAGGGGATATGTAGTGGCATTCCAGATGTATTTTAGTAAATAAAGACTGCCTGAAGATCTGAGGGTAAAATAGTCTCACTGGTCAACCTCACAGACCTGGTTATGGTAACACACACCTTTAATCCCAGTAACCAAATTGACGCACACTTTTAAATCCAGTAGCCACCCTAGTTGCCATAGAAATCAGGAGGGGTACATGCCTTTAATCCCAGTGGTGCACGCCTTTGATCCCAGCTCTAGAGGAATAGAAGATGGGGCAAGACAGCTCTCAGATACAGTCTCCTTCTGAGATTCCAGAAGACAGGTTTGCCATTTCAGACTAAGGTCAAGGTAAGAGCCAGTGGCTGGCTGTTTTGCTTTTCACATTTTCAGGATAAACCCCAATTTCCGACCCTGCATTTTTATCAATTCATGCTTCAAAACGCACTTTATAAAACAGTAGATTTAAAAATAAAGTCTCATACTTATCTTCGTATCTTTCTGTTTCTCTCTTCTAAGTTTCATGCCTCAATGCTAAATTTCTGTAAGCCAATGCCCCTTTAAAAACAATTTATGGAAAATTATCTTGGGAAAGGCCAATTGATCTTTTTAATTTGTACTTTTCATTAACTGAATCTGTTCTTGATACATTATGAAAAGCAACCATATTCTTATCACCCTTCAGTCTTCTTATAACTATCCAGGTTAAAGCTCTTTCTGCCCAACTTTATTTCTAAAATTCCATCCCATAGTTCTTAGTGAATAATTAGATAATTATACTGTGTTTAAACTCTGTAGCTAGTAATAGTATCCAAGGAAATTTATTTCCCTGATGTGTTTTTTTCGATGCTGTTTCTGTTTTCTTTATGAAAAATGAAGCTAATTTCATCACACTTGAAGTTCAAGTACTAAGTTCAGGCTCAAGGCTGGCAATCAATGAAAACCATACAAAATTACTTTTAAAACTTATTTCTAGTGCACATTTCAGAATCTCAGAGATAGCAAACCTATTTTGTCCCTACTTATAAAATAGTAGCTAAACATCATTTTGTTAATTAACATCTATCTTGAAAAGAAAATAAAAAAGATTCTGATTAATAGTTTTTCCAAGTTAGTAAAAGTTAATTTTGTTTAAATATTTTGGAAATTATGTTCAAATCTACTGTAAATTTTCATAATTATTTTTTCTGATTCTTTGTAACTACAGAGGAGAACAATGGATGAATTTGTAAAGTTTTTAGATCTTACCAAGATTTGATTTCTTTCCAGTGAACATGCAGTATAAGGCTTTCCCTATGTGCTAACTACCTTAGGACATATTAATAGACAAGAAACTGAAGGGAGAGAAACACACTGTAATCAAACTTTGATTGTTTCCAATTGAGAAGTGATGCTTGTAAAATGGTAATTATTTAATATACATCACACATATTTTATAATCTCTAAATAATTATTTTTAGTGATTTATAATTAACATACTTTATTAAACTTCAGATGAGCAATGGACAATATCTTGGAATAAAGATTCTATCATCTCCTCCATTTAGACGTCATAATGAAGGCAGAGTACAACATGAACACACAACAACAATACCAATATGCTTAGAAGCCAGCTAAGCAAATCAAGGAAGCAAACTTTAACATTAGGATGGAAAAGGGTGAGGATGTGGCCTTTGCAATACTTAAAGCACCATTGAAAGGGTGATTAGTAATTAGGTTTGTGACAATGTATCAATATTTGCTCATGTCAGTTGTCCACATGATAATAATAAGAAGTACCATGGAGGGGAGGGGAAAAGAAAGAGGAGGAGAAACAGGAGGGGGTAGAGGAAACTAAGGAATCATATATTGCTTCTTAAGGTTGCTAATGAAACATGCAACAATGTTCATGTATTCATCCTGCTAAAGGCGCTTCCTCCTCCATAGTTCCAAGGGTGTAAAGGATTGTTGTAAAATAAATTTTCATAGTCATAAGAAAAAAAAACAAAAAACAAAATATGAAGTGCATATGTAGCATAGCTTAACATAAAGTGCACCATCTGGTGCTTGCTTTTTATTTGGCAATCATCTTTAATAACATATTACAACAGATTTTATCTGTTAATTACTAAGCAGCAAAAGTGAGTCTTCTCTCAGATGCAGCAGGAACACATAAAATATCGACAGTAATAAGACAGTGTCCTTTAAGGAATGAAAGCCAACTGTGAGCTCATGTCTTTTTCTGATAGTGTCACCACTCCTATAGCAATTTACAAATGAAGTTCAAAGCTTCTTTACTGCTTCTTTGCCAATGCTTAATTTGTAGAGGACAGTAAAGTCATTCCTATACATTATAAATACATAGTCAAATATTTTTTAAAAAGATATACCATGTAGCTGATTCATGCAAATTCAAATAGTTCATCTCCGTCTTCAGAAAACATCAAAGCATTGAATAGATATTTGAAATGTTCATCTTTTTCTGTCATTTAAAATCAAAATGTAAATACAACTAAAATGTGAAGAATATGATGCCGGATGATATTAAGACAGACATCCCAAAGTCCACTCACTCACAGAGAGACATTTAAATAATTGTTTGATCAACTAAGCTTCAAGTTCTCCAAGCATTTGCATTTTTTCAGCAGCAGGAGATATTTTAGAAATATATTTTTGCCTTTAAGTTTGGATGTGTGAAGGAACATTCATGGGAACACAGGTCAACATTTCTCTTACTTTAAAATACATCAGTGACACTGATGGGCACCCTGTCTGCCAAAGTTGTCACTTGCAGGATCAAGCCAAAGTAATTTTGTTGACATCAACATTTAAGTTTGAAGGAGTGAGCCGGGAATCATGAAATAATACTGAGAAATGTTGGGAAGGCGTCAAAGCCTATAAATCCAATCAAGCTTATTTGGATACCAAGTCTTAAGGGTATAGCATTAGCCTAAGGGAAGCAATTAAAATACATTCTGCTTTTAAGTATAAAGCTGAGAGATGTTTGCATTTTAATAGTACTGTGAGTAAAATGGAAATTCTTATAGATTATCAGGCCCGTTGCTTGTCCTAGGATTACATGATATAATTTAGTCTACTTTATTTATAGGCTCACAGATACTACAGGTTATATTCTTTTATTCATATCAATTTTTCATCTACATCTTGGTCATTGAACCAAGCAGGCTTAGTTTGTTACACAAATTCTCACAACAGAAACACTGTCCATCCTCTCTTGGCAGTGAGTGTGGCATTATGAACGATGAAAAATAAGTTTAGTAAACAACAATTAGCAAACAAAATATTTTATCCATCCTCAGAATACATTTCTCAGTGGGTTAATATTCTAATCAAATAAAAGCGTTCATCTTTTTTCTTGAATTATGTGAAAGAATTTCCAATATTTTATTCTCTTCTTAATAATAACAATACCAATTCTGTCACAATTTAGTGTAAATGCAACAGAAGGAGATTAAAATCAAAGCAGAAGATTGTATATACCCTCAAATAATCTTTTCTTTTTTCATGCCTATATGTTTCTGTGGTCTAAGAAATTGTAATAACAGGAGGAGGCACAGTGAACCAGAGAGAAGAGCACATGTTCAACTTGGCAGGACTATTTGATCAACAGCTGGGTACTGCAACAGTGGACAGGCACACAAATTATGATTTATCTAAACCTCTGAACTTGTTAGTAAAATAATATATTGTATTACTAAAACTAAGAAAAAAGAACAACTTGAAACGCAAATATTTTGGCATTTTAATATATAGTGACAGATCAAATTTCACATGACAATGTCAGTTCTTCAGTTAATTGTAGAAAAATTCATTTTGGATAATTTTAGAACAAATGTGGAAAATTCAAACTTCTAATGCCAGTTCTCAGAAGAAAAAACTCTTAAACTAGTCAATCATGACCAGATTGCAATCACTAACAATAAAAAATTACCAGATAGCATTTGGATTGCAAAATAACTTCTTAATTAGACTTATAAAAAACAGCTTGTTGAAAAATATGCTATACTAAACAGTAGCATTTATTTACATTAACTATCTTGAAATATTTTTTATAGTAAACTATTTTACAGTTCATTTTATGATTAAGTGTTCTACATATTTAACACATTTTGCCTCTTTATCACCTAGACTAAAGCAAAGTAGATGCCTGGGAAACCACACCTGTCAAGGCACAAATCCATAAGCAAAAATTATGTAAAAAGCCTGTTCCAGACCCAAAATGATGAATATGGTATGTACTCACTCATAAGTGGATTCTAGCCATAAGCAAAGGCTATAAAAAAACGAGCCTATAGTTTAGAGAAGCTAAATAAGAAAGTAAACCCAAGGAAAAACATATATTTATCCACCTGGATATTGGATGTAGACAAGATCGCCGGGCAAAAGTTGGGAAAAGGGGGTCGGGGGTGGGTTGGGGGAAAGGGGAGATAGGAAAAGAGAAGGGAGAAGGGGAGGATTGGGGAGAGCTTGGGGGAATGGGATGGTTGAGATGGAGGAAGGGTTAATATGGGAGCAGGGAAGAAGATATCTTAACTAAGGGAGCCATTTTAGGGCTGGCAAGGGTCTTGGCTCTAGAGGGGTTCCCAGGTGTCCAAGGGGATTTCCCCAGCTAGGTCCTTGGGCAGCAGAGGAGAGGGTGCATGAACTGGCCTTATCCTATAGCCATGCTGATGAATATCTTGCATATCACCATAGAACCTTCATCTGGTGATGGACGGAGATAGAGACAGAGACCCACATTGGAGCACTGGACTGAGCTCCCAAGGTCCAAATAAGGAGCAGAAGGAGGGAGAACATGAGCAAGGAAGTCAGGACCACAAGGGGTGCGTCCATCCACTGAGATGGTGGGACGGATCTAATGGGAGCTCACCAAGGCCAGCTGGACTGGGACTGATGGAACATGTGATCAAACCAGGCTCTCTGAATGTGGCTGACAATGAGAGCTGACTGAGAAACCAAGGACAATGGCACTGGGTTTTGATTTTACTGCATGAACTGACTTTGTGGGAGCCTAGTCTTTTTGGATGCTCACCTTCGTAGACCTGGATAGAGGGGGGAGGGCCTTGGACTTCCCACAGGGCAGGGCACCCTGACTTCTCTTAGGACTGGAGAACAAGGGGGAGAAGGAGTTGGGGGGGGGGAGTGGGAGGATGGGAGGTGGTGGAAATTTTTAAGAAAGAAAGAAAAAAAAAAGAAAAAAACAACCTGTTCACAGGATAGTTCTATTAATTACCACTAACAAATAATGTTAATTGCCCTAACAACAATTAGTTTGTTTATCTTGAAACAGTATCTAGATGTTGAACTGGTTTACTTCTAACTCCCTAAGCAGCTAAGAATGACCTTGAACTCTGTACTTCCATAATCTCGCAGTTGCTAGAATTACAAATATTCATCATCTGGCATTCTCACAATAATATTTATATCAAGCTCAAACAGTAACATATTTCCTACAAGAATATTTGTTTCTAAGGTAAGTTCTGGTGTAATGAAGATAAATAGCGAAATACCAATGTGCTTAGTAGGAGAAAAACCCTTAAGGATTTGAATAGCCGAAATTCATTAGTATTCCAACACTTACTGACTGCCAAATTTTTGTACTTCCCCTACTGTTTCAAAAGACGTTTCTTTTCATCTTGTCACTGCTTGTAGTCTTTATTTATGCTTGTTTCCATGATGATCTTTATTAAGAAAAAAACAAAAAACAAAAATTGGGCTAGAGAAATGGCTGAACGTTAAGAGTGCACACCTCCCTTACAGAGGACCTGCTTTGGTTCCCAGCACCCATGTCGAGCAGTTACAACACCAGCACGTGGACATCCAATTTGTCAACCTTCTGCAGACACCTGGACCCCTCCCCCCCCACATGTGCTCATAATTAAAATAAAATTTAAAAATCCTTAAGCAATGAATTTTATATCTTCTTTATTTTTTTTTAAATATTCTAAAAGTAAAGCTTGGAGCTGGAACTCGGTGTGCAAGGCTTCAGTCTTTCCCTGCTCTACTAGCATTTTAGAGCAGAGGGTAGAATCCTTGTTAACAGAATCACATCGTTTTCTATTTCCATTTTTAATTTGTACGTTTCCAGGACATAATGTTTAATAATCTCTTTGTTAGATAACAGTAGCAAACTTACGTTAGAAGAATTGTGACTAAAAAACTGTAATTGAACATACAGCTCACTCGTAGGGGGCTTCCTTAGTATTCATGAGGCCCTGGATTTAGTCTGCTGAGCAGAAAGTAAAAATCAGATTTTTAAACATGCAGTAACCTTTTTTTTCTGTAAAAAACATACCAATTTGTACTAGATTTTTAAAAATGTGTTTGTAAATGTATATCTGACTGTACGAGTGGGCATGGCACAGGGCAAGATGGAGGTCAGAAGGCAACTCGGAGGTCCAGGCCTTGCTTTTCATGGTGTTTTAAAAAGTCTTTCTTGTTTCTGCATCTCAAATATTCACTTCTCACCTCCTCATTGAAATGGTATGATTACAGCCTTATGCTATGATGTCGAACATCAGACCTTCAGGCTTAAAAGACAACACTTTCAGCTACTGAACCAATCAGCTCGTGCTACTTATTAGATTTTTATTAAGGGTAAAATTGATAATGACCTTGGCTGACAACAACTACATAGAGAAAGGGCTCACACCTTCTGAAGAAAACCTCAGGCTGCGTCTATGATAGAATCAATATGACTCTAACTGAATAATGTAATAGTTCCTTTAAAAACTCCTAACAGGTTGTCATTTTAAAAGAGTGATAAGTAGACAGTCGGGCCTTTTGGCCATTGTGGGTGTGTCCTTGTGGCCTTTATATCATCCTGGTCCCTTCTTTTTTTTTTTTTTTTCTCTGCTTCTTCTTGAACATAGTCTGAAGCATTCAGTTACCCCATTCTTACCACCATGATAGACTAACCATTAGGGGAACATAAGCTGAAATTAATTTTTCCTTAGATATGTCCCTTGAGTATTCTGACTACAGTTGTAAGAATGCCACTATAGTGAATTGGCATGCTATGTGAAATAGTAGAGACTAGGTTTGTGCATCTTTAGGTATTTTAGAGTTCCTGTCATTTTCTTCAGTCTTCAGTCTTGAAAAGATATAATTTCCTCATCTGCACTTTTGTCACCCATCATTCCATTGCCAAGGGTTGACTTTTCTTCCTGTTAACTCTCTTCATTGTGTTCTTCCACCTCCATTTTTTAGTCACTGTAAATTCTCTTAAACCTCATGAGTACTCCACTATAATAGTTATTTTTGCATAGTAACGAATCATCTAATTCTGCTTGTTGTTATGGAGAAATTTAAGACAGTCTCATACCTGGCCTCACTGTCCCCTTTCCCATGAGACATCTTTAGGGCTTTGTTGGTGCTCTTTGATAGTTTAGTTTGTATATTTCTTTCTTTATCCTGCTCTTCACAGGTATTTTTAAATTTTAATGTTTTCTTCTAATTATGGTGACTGTGTATTTTATATAATTGCTTTTGTTCCTTTCTTATGTGTTTGTTGTGTTTCAATGGGAAGTTAAATTATATGTTTTAAAGTCCATTGTTGTCAGCAGCTACCAGGAATTCTTGTCAATTTTCCAGATGCTGGAGCTATGCAGAAAAACCTGGGAGATAAATTTAATTTCTCTTCTCTGTTTTATTATTTCGCAAATAATGTATTCTGTCTAAGTAAGCTCTCAGAGTGAAGGAGATGGATTGCTCTCAGGTTGACAGAGAAATAGCTATTCTTTGGGTTCTATTTTAGGAAATTTTGGAACAAAAATAGGAGAACAAAACAGAAAGAAAATATAAGTACTTTATTTTAATTGAATATATAGAATTACAAAATTCAATGTAACTAGACATCATAAAAAATACATTTCCCAGTGTTTTTAGCACTCTTAATTTTTCTAACTATAGTATTTGCTGAAGGGCAGAATATTTTTGGCAAATATTCCTTATATTGTGCATTAAGTCATATATAAATGATGATAACTACTATGTATAGCTTCAATTCTGTATGTGAAATTTAGAAGCACTTGAACATTCTTTACACTTGCTGAGTGAAATGCATTGGTAGACGAAAGTGTATGCATTGAAACTGGGCATTTTGTTTCTGAAAAGAGATTAAAGAAGTTTACTTAGTGCTCCAGGAAAAAAAAAAAGTGAATCCTTCTTTGCCAACAGGATGGTTATTGAATAGGACGGCAAGACAAAGACTATGCATTCTAGTAGATCTGAACAAAAGAAAACACAAATGGCCCCCACTCAGGAATACCATGAAAATACTGACCTCAGTTCTAGATCCTGTCCCAATGTGATATTGGTTCTTCTCATTTTAGGCCTCTGACCTGAAACAGTAGGACAACACTGATCCTTTGCAGTTCATACAATGAGTGTTCTCAGGGAGAAGTAGACCAGTCCAAAGTACAAATGTGACATGGTGTATGCATACATTATCACTATTATAGAAAACTTTGCGTGAATGCCGTAATAGCAATGTGTAATCTCCCTGGTCAGAATTGCACTTCACAAGAAAGCAAGTTTTATATTTCCCAATGTTGTTTCAACGAAGAGTGCCATCAGATTTACTTTACATCTTCATTCTTTTCTGGCTTGCACAACCTCTATCCAATATACCGGTAAATTTATTACAAAGACAGCATACTCATTTACAAGCTAATAGGACTGTGATAGGCATGAGATGGTTCTAAATGGAAAAATGAAAATCTTTGCAATAACAATATGCCAAAAAGTTCAAACTTTCCCATTCTGTTTTGAAGAACTTAATGTCAAAAGGCATTAATATACTCAAAATTTATTTTGTTAGTTATTCTGGCACATAATAAAAAAACTTTGTCTACTTTATAACTTTTTTCTGAAATTGAAGATGGAAGGAGAGTTTTTATGATATACATCAACAATATAAATTTTGTAAAATCTACATTTCATGAATTTGGATTATTTAGAATAATCTATTATCAAGAAATTATGAAGAACATAGAGAAAAAGTTACACTGGAAGATAGAAAGCAAATGGGAGAAGCAGATTGCTATAATGCTGATTTGAGATACCAAGCTTTCTTTCTATGTGCTCTCAGCTCATAGAACTAATCGATTCTATGTATGTGTTCCTGTTTTGGCTCATGAAGGATTCTGATTCTGTGTGGCTGATACTCCTTTATCTGCTATTTGCATGCATCAATTTGATCTGGGATAGACAGTGGGAATGCTTTATTCTCTTTTGGCATTCAGAGTTGATACATGGTTATCAACATGTAAAAAATACAAAGCTGCCTCTAACATATGTGAAAACTTGGTAGAGAAGGATCAAAGGGGTGTGAAGTATATGAAAATGGCATATAGAACATACTCCCTCAAAATTATATTAAAGACACATGCAAATAATTATTGTAAGTATGGAGAATATTCATAAGATAACATACCCCTCCATTACTATATCTTTGTAGAGACTACAGGCAAAGTGATCTAGGAAACTTGAGAGTGTATCCCTCTTTCTCATGTGGTGAATTATACTAAATGTGAATTTTTCTGTGACTATCCCACTATATAAATATTTCATCTGAAGGATAAATATGAAGATCATAGATTATAATGAAAAAGTGTAGGCTATTATTTGTCTAATTAATACCTTTCAACTACATCATGTCAGGAATACTTGTTACATTATATTAAATGATTACTGAAAGAATATTCTAGTATAAAATCTTAAAAGCCAGTCTACTAAAGAGTACTCAAATTATATAATGGAAAGAATATTTAATTAACAAAATTGTGCATTTTTTCTTTTTATGTATGGGTGGGATTTAACCACTCATAGGGCATTTTTAATACTGAATGGATCTTGTAAATTTCACGATACCTAAGAATAAATTTCCCCTTTAATTTTCCATGCTTCATTTTGTTTTGACTAGTATGAGATACATCTTGACATAATATTTCATATATGTCTCAATCAAGACATAAACTTGCCTTTTTACATAATGAAAAATTGTTATTGTATACATACATATAGTCTATACACAATATTTTTGAAATAAGTGCATATAAAGAGAGTAAAAGAAGAAAAACAGAGAGAAAAGGAGACAGACATAGAGTGGGCAAAAGAGGGAAGTGATCCAATATTACATTGAATGTGCAGTCACAGGTGTTTCTTTTTCAACTTCCTTCAATTTTTATGGTGAGACAGTATCTCATTGAATTGGTATTTGCTAAGCAGGCAAAGCTGACAGACCAGTGACCCTGGTTATACTTCCTATGCCTATTTAGCATGGAGTTACAAGGCAGAGCTATTCTAGTTTTCTTTGAAGTGGGTTTATACACAAAATACAAAATTTTACCACAAGAGAAATAATCCAAAAAGTTAATGTAATTGTTATCTTGCTTATTTTAAATTTATTTTTAAAACTGCATCATAGCATGTGACTCATAGAAGAAATAACATCTTCATAGAAATAGAAGCTGTCATAAAAACTTCCCAATCAAAAAAAGCCAAGGACCAGATGGTTTTAATGTAGAATTTTACCAGAAATTCCAAGAAAAGCTGATACCTATACTCCTTAAGGTATTTCACATAATAGAAACTCTTTTTAAGAAGTTTGCCAAACTCTTTTTAAGAAGCTACAGTTAAACTGATACCACAACCACACAAAGACTCAACCAAGATAGAGAATTATGGACCAATCTCACTCATGAACATCAATGCAAAAATTCTCAATAAAATACTGGCAAACCGAATCCAAGAACATATCAAAAAAATAATCCATTACAATCAAGTTGGCTTCATCCCAGAGGTGCAGGGCTGGTTCAACATATGAAAATCTATCAATGTAATCCATCATATAAATATATAAATAAACTGAAAGGAAAAAAGACATATTATCACTTCATTAGATGCTGAAAAAGTGTTTGACAAAATTCAACATCCCTTTATGATAAAGGTCTTGGAGAGGTTAGGGATACAAGGATCATATCTAAATATAATAAAAACAATATACAGCAAACCAACAGCTAATATCAATTTAAATGGAGAGAAACTCAAAGCCATTTTACTAAAATCAAGAACAAGACAAGGCTGTCCATTCTCACCATATCTCTTCAACATAGTGCTTGAAGTTCTAGCAATAGCAATAAGACAACATAAGGAGATCAAGGGGATTCGAAATAAAAAGGAAGAAGTCAAATATTCATTATTTGCAGATGATATGATTGTATACATCAGTGACACCAAAAACTCTTCAAAAGAACTCCTACAGCTGAAAAATACCTTCAGTGATGTGGCAGGATACAAGACCAACTCAAAAAAATTAGTAGCCCTTTTATACACAAAAAATAGAGAAGCATAGAGCGAAATTAGAGAAACATCACATTTCACCATAGCCACAAATACCATAAAGTATCTTGGGGTTACACTAACCAAGGAAGTGAAAGATCTATTTGACAAGAACTTTAAGGCTTTGAAGAAATTGAAGAGGACAAAAGAAAATGGAAGGATCTCCCTTACTCTTCGATGGAGAAGATCAACATAGTAAAAATGGCAGTTCTACCAAAGGCAATCTATAAATTCAATGCAATCTTTATCAATATCCCCAAAAAATTCTTCACAGACCTTGAGAGAACAATAATCAACTTTATATGGCAAAACAAAAAATCCAGGATAGCCAAAACAACCCTATACAATAAAAGTAGCTCTGGAGGCATTACCATCCCTGGCTTCAAACTCTATTTCAGAGCTACAGTAAAGAGAACATCTTGGTATTGGCATAAAAACAGAGACATTGACGAATGGAATCAAATCAAAGACCCAGATATTAACCCAAAAACCTATGAATACCTGATTTTCGACAAGGGAGCTAAAAGTATACAATGGAAGAAAAAAAGTCTCTTCAACAAATGGTGCTGGCACAACTGGATATCAACCTGTAGAAGAATGAAAATAGATCCGTATCTATCACCATGCACAAAACTCAAGTCCAAGTGGATTAAAGACCTCAATATTAATCTGAACACACTGAACCTGATAGAAGAGAAAGTGGGAAGTAGACTGCAACACATGAGCACAGGATACCACCTCCTACATATAACCCCAGTAGCAAGGACAACAAGAGCAACAGTGAATAAATGGGACCTCCTGAAACTGAGGAGCTTCTGTAAAGCAAAGGACACTGTCACTAAGACAAAAAGGCAACCTACTGACTGGGAGAAGATCTTCACCAACCCTGCATCAGACAAAGGTCTGATCTCCAAAATATATAAAGAACTCAAAAAACTTGACATTAAAATTCTAATTAACCCAATTAAAAAATGGGGTACTGAACTGAAAAGAGAATTCCCATCAGACGAAGTTCAAATGTCCAAAAGACACTTAAGGTCATGTTCAACCTCCTTAGTGATGAGGGAAATGCGAATCAAAACAACTTTGAGATACCATCTTACACCTGTCAGAAAGGCTAACATAAAAAACAACAATGATAGCCTTTGCTGGAGGGAAATCCATTACAGGTGGGAATGCAAACTTGTGCAACCACTTTGGAAATCAGTGTTTCTGTTTCTCAGGAAATTCGGGATCAACCTACCCCTGGACCCAGCAATACCACTCTTGGGAATATACCCAGGAGATGCCCAATCATACTACAAAACCATGTGTTCAATTGTGTTCACAGCAGCATTATTTGTAGTTGCCAGAACCTAGATGACACTCAATGGAAGAATGGATAAAGAAAGTGTGGAATATATACCCACTAGTGTACTACTCAGTGGTAAAAAATAATGATTTTGAATTTTCCATGCAAATGGATGGAAATAGAAAACACTATCCTGAGTGAGATAACCAAGACCCAAAAAGATGAATATGGTATGTACTCACTCATTAGTGGACTCTAGCCATAAACAAAGGACATTAAGCCTATAGTTCACAAGCCTAGAGAAGTCAAATAACAAGGTGTACCCAAAGAAAAACATATATAGATCCGCCTGGAAATTTAGAAGCAAACAAGATTGCTGGTCAAAAGTTGGGAACATGGGGGTGAGGATAGGGGTGGGAGTGGGGTTGGGGAAAGAGGAGAAGGGGAGAGAGAAGGGAAAAAGGAAAGACTGCAGAGAGCTTGGGGGAGTAGGAGGGTGGAGATGGAGGAAAAGCGGATCTAGAAGCAGGGAAGAAAATATCTACATTAAGGGAGCCATTTTAGGGTTGGCCAGAGACTTGGCTCCAGAGGGGATCCCAGGTGTCCATGGGGAGATCCCCAGCTAGGTCCTTGGGCAACAGAGGAGAGGGTGAACTGGCCTTGCCCCACTATCACACTGATGATTTTCTCAATTATCACCATAGAATCTTTGTCGGCGATGGCTGGACACAGAGACAGAGGCCCTCATCAGAGCAACAGACTGAGCCCCCAAGGTCTACTTGAAGAGCAGAAGAAGGGAGAAGATGAGCAAGGAAGTCTGGACCACGAGGGGTTGGTCCACCCACTGAGACAGTGTGCCTGTTGCAATGGAAGCTCATCAAATCCAGCTGGACTGGGATTGAATGAGCGTGCGATCAAACCAGACTCTCTGAATGTGGCTAAAAATGGGGGCTGACTGAAAAGCCATTGGTAAAGGCACTAGGACTTGTTTCTACTGCATGTACTGGCTTTTTGGTACCCTAGTCTATTTGGACGCAAAGCTTCCTAGGCCTGGATGTAGGGGAGGAGAGCCTTGGACTTCCCCCAGGTCAGGGTTCCCTGCCCTCTCTTAAGGAGGGAGGGGGAGGGAGAAATGTGAGTGGGGGAGTGTGAGGGGAAGGCAGGAGGGGAAGCAGCGTAAATTTTTGAATGGAAAAATAAATAAATAAAAAAGAGAGGTATACAAAACAAAAGATGGATAGAAACACACCATAGATATCAATCTTCTAAATTTTGAATTGTTAAGATGTTTCCCTTTTTAATTTTGGGGATGTATATGCTGCCAATTTTTTTTGTGATAAATACTGCACATGTTGAATGTGTAATTCATACACTTGAGTAAAATGAAGGGTAAAATAAGACAATAGAAAATATACTGAAGATGACTGTTCAATTATAAGTGTCAACACTATTGAATTTTATCATCTACTCATTTGTCATTAAAGATGGTTGCCATTGCAGTGTTTAACAACAACAGCAAAAAAATATATTTTTACAATAAAGTAAATTGCAAGAAGTGGACGTAGTTAAATGATTTTTATAATAATAGAGAGATAAACTTTTACATGGAAAATAAAAATCAATGGAAGATTAACCTGCAATAAAATAAGATTACATTCTATTTTGTTTTATCAGGTTTGTTTGTTTAATTGAGAAGTTTAAGCATTCACCCAATCTTTCTTAATAATAACCTGTATAATCTTTTAACTCCCTATGAATTTCTCTCCCAATATTAATCCCTCCCAAGTTTATGTGCCTTTATGTTTATTTAAAAACCCACTGACTCCAAGTAGTGGTGCTCCATGTGCATGGGTATAAGACCATACACTAACATGAGTTATCTATAAGTGTCTACAACTCTCACCAAATGTATCAATGTGTAGCCTAGTGTCTACTATTAATAATTTCTCAGATATGATATAGACTTGCAGGCCTCTACCATACATGTTATGGTTTTGACTTGCATATTATTTCAGGTCTTATGTGAATAAGCACAGTTACTGTGAGTTCATTGGCGCCATGGCCATCTCACATCCAGAAAATAGTCTCTCCCAGTGCCCCTCTCATCCTTCGACTCTTATTCCATTCACTGTTCCACAATATTCCCTGAGCCTTGAGATGGTAAAGTTGTTGCAGATGTTTCATTTGAGGGGAGCATTCACAGCCGCTTATCTGCAGAATCTGGATCAGTAGGAGCCTCTTTATTAATTACTTTTCACTACAAAAAGAATGCTTACTCTTTTGAATATGGATTAGACCTTGTGAGTGGTGGATCTTTTAAATTACAATATAGTGCATTCATGATAGCTCCTCAAAAGCAAGCCACCATCAAATTTTGAGCATGTTTCTTTTCAAAAGTGTAACAACTGTGACATTCAGTTAATCTTCCCATAGATAATGACACAAGCTCTTCACTCTAGGTCACTCTTTGAACCCTACTTTACTCTAACAGTAGCTGGTTACCATGGTCACCTAGCAGCAACTCATGGATTTAATGGAACATGAGTTTTCTTCCTCCTTTACCACCTACTTTACCATGTCCTTGAAGATAGGTGTGTTAACAATCTAATTTTTAAAAATATTACTGAGACACTGTAACTTCTGTTGTATACAAATCAAATCAATCATATATTTGAAAATTTGTGAAAAGGCTTTGTAGAAAACAAAGCATTATCGTGGGACACCTTCTCATTGACCGCTGTCCCACACTCCAGATGATGTACATTCATCAACTATAACCTAATGAAGAGGATTCTAAAACCTTTTAACACAAAAATATAATAAGGAGCCTTGGGTTTAATTCCAATGAGTCAATTATTATTGCCATTCA
>NC_022030.1:30001586-30011907 GCF_000317375.1 Microtus ochrogaster
GGGTTACACATAGGAAGCGATCTCCTGTGCCCATCTGTTGTAGGGTACTTCCCACTTTCTCTTCTATTAGGTTCAATGTGTTCTGACTGATAGTGAGGTCTTTAATCCATTTGGACTTGAGTTTTGTGGATGGTGTGGCCTTGCTGATTTTGTGTTGTAAATAGAAATCAAAGTATTTTTGAAAAGAAATATACACATATAAAGACCCTCACTATAAAACTAGAAAAAGAAAAATTGACTTTTACATAAACATTATCTACTAAAAGAAAACATTTCCAATGGACCTAGAAAGATGTAAAATTTGTATTTGTGCATTATGTTCATCCCTCTGTACATTAGCAAAGCCCTAGCTTGACTGATAACCTACAGTCCTAAAATTTAGTGAGGGCTCTACTACAGTCAAATTAAACAGATTACATCAGTTTGAATAGTTTCTTAAATATTTTAGAGGCAAAAGTTGATATATAAAATATTAAATGAAATGTTATACTTTAATGGTGTTAGTGTACGTGTTGAAGATTTTATGATGCTTGAGAAAAGAACTATATAATTCCCAACACCTCTAATCATATTCAAACAAACTTTGCACCAAAAATAACATTGATGGTCCACGTTTTTGACAGTAATGAAGAAACAAGACTCAAGTATATTGCTATAGAAACAGAATGTGGAGATTTAGTTTTCCCCTTGGTGCTGAAACTTGTTTAATTTTAGCATTAAAGGAACATTATTTTTTTAATTGCACGTTCTTTGGGGATAGTTAATTAATTCTGTCTATGGAGAGATTACAGCTCTCCTTCATTGTGTTTCTCTACTCTTGCTCATAATTACATCAATTTGAAAATCCCTACCAGATGTGGAAAAATTATAAACTCAATGTTATTTATGCTTAAATATATGAATTACTGTATTTGGAGAAATTACTTGTTAGATAATGATTTGCTGACTTCAAGAAAAAGTTTAACATTTTCTCATTGAGGGGAAAATCTGGAACACCTTGGCACGTATCTGTCATTTTTAATGATCTAAAAACATCTATTTAAAAAGTTAACATATTATTAGGTGAAGCACAGTGAAACCTTTGGAAAAGGGAAGGAAGGATTATAGGAGCCACAGGGGTCTAAGCAGCAGAAGAACATGGCCCACATATCTACTAAGCAGGGTTTCAAACTGAATTCATCCACAGGCACAAACATTAAATGAGCATCATCAGCAAATAGGCACAATTTAAATAAACTATTATGTTAAATGCATTCTTTTCTAAATCCTGTTGTGTTTCTGAACATTTTTTTTTTTTCAGGAATGTTACTCTTGAGTCACATACATTTCTTTTTTTTTTCTTGTATTTTAATGCTAACCAGAGTTTTCCTTCCCTCCTCTCCTCTCATTCCCTCTCCCCATTTCTCTTTTATCCCTCCCCCCATCCATTCTACCTCTGTCTCCATTCAGAAGGGGTAAGGTCATCCA
This sequence comes from Microtus ochrogaster, assembly GCF_000317375.1. Lineage (NCBI taxonomy): Eukaryota > Metazoa > Chordata > Mammalia > Rodentia > Cricetidae > Microtus > Microtus ochrogaster. Next base: position 30,003,054 of record NC_022030.1, read on the forward strand.
TGGGAGTCAACAAAGTATGGCATATCCAGTTGAGGCAGGACCTAGCTCCTCTCACTTGCATCAAGGCTGAATGAGACATCCCACAATAGAGATTAGGTTCCAAGGAGCCAGATCATGCATCAACCCAATTTTCTGGTACTACTTCTTGGATCCCACAAACAGACCAAGCTACACAACTGTCACCCACATGCAGAGGCCCTAGGTCAGTTTCATGCTGGCACCCTAGCTGTTGGTCAAGAATCTGGGATTTCCCTAGTTTTAGTCAACTGCCTCTGTGGGTTTCCCCATCATAATTTTGATGTCCCATGCTCATATATTCCCTCCTCCCCCTCTTAACTAGACTTCCAGAGCACAGCCCAGTATTTGGCTATGGCTCTCCGCATCTGTTTCTATCAATTACTGGACGAAGGCTTTATGACAAAAACCAGGGTAGTCACCAATTTGATTATAGGAGAGGGTCAGTTAAGCACAGTCTCTACCATTGCTAGGTGTCTTTTTAAATTTTCTTTTAATTAAAAAAGACTATCTTTTTTCATTACCAATTTCATATACCAATCCATGTTCCCACTCCCTTTTCTTCTCCCATTCCCTCCATTTGCCAACCCACTCCACCCCCTATCCACTTCTCAGAAAGGGTAAGGCACATTGCTGTAAGAAAGATCCAAGGCCCTCTCTATTATACCTAGGCTGAGCAAGGTATCCATCTAAAGAGAATAGGTTCCCAAAAACTCAGTACAAGCAGTAGGGATAAATCCTGTGCCACTGCCAGTAGTTCCTCAGTCTGTTCCAGACATGCAATGGTCAACCATGTTCAGAAAGACTATTTGTTCCTATGCTTGTTCCTTCCCAGTCCAGCTGATGTTGGTAAGCTTCCATTAGCTCATGTAGACTGTTTCAGTGGGTGTAACCTTCATGGTCTTGACCTCATTGTTTATATTCTCATTTCTCCCACTCTTCAACTGAACTTTGGGAGATCAGTCAGTGTTCCAATGCAATTCTCTGCCTGTTTCTATCAGTTGCTGTGTGAAGGTTCTATGGTGATATTTAAGATACTCATCAGTCTGACTACAGGAAAAGGCCAGTTCAGATACCCTGTCCTCTACTGCTTAGGGTCTTAGCTGGGGTCATCCTTGTGGATTCATGGGAATTTCTTTAGAGCCAGGTTTATTGCTAAACCCATAATGGCTCAATCAATCAAGATATCTTTTTTCTTGCTCTCTTCTTGATTATCCAATTCCCTCAAGATCTCCTTGTCCTTCTTTTCTCCCCTCCTCTTTCCTTTCCACCTTCCTTTCTCCTGCTACCACATATTTTCAACTTTGTCAGATGAGCTTGTCTATTTCAACTTTCCAGGTGGATCTATATATGCTTTTCAACCTTGTTACTTAGCTTCTCTAGGATCAGGAAATACCATTCTTGACATCAAGTTCTCTTACAGAGCAGCAGTAATGAAAACAACTTGGCACTGGCATAAAAACAGAGACGTTGATGAATGGAATTGAATCAAAGACCCAGATAGTAATCCCACACACCTATGAACACCTGATTTTTGACAAAGAAACTAAAATTATACAATGGAATAAAGATAGCATCTTCAGCAAATGGTACTGGCATAACTGAATGTCAACCTGTAGAAGAATGAAAACAGATCCATATCTATCCACATGCACAAAACCCAAGTCCAAATGGATTAAAGACCTCAATATAAATCCAACTACACTAAACCTGATAGAAGAGAAAGTGGGAAGTAGCCTTCAATTCATGGGCAAAGGAGACCACTTTCTAAATATAGCCCCAACAGCACAGACACTGAGAGCAACAATAAATAAATGGGACCTCCTGAAACTGAGACCCTTCTGTAAAGCAAAGGACACAGTCAATAAGACAAAGCAGAAGCCTACTGAATGGGAAAAGATCTTTACCATGCCCACATCAGACAGAGAACTTATCTCCAAAATATATAAAAAACTCAAGAAATTAAACGTCAAAATTCATGATAATCCAATATAAAAAATGGCTTAGAACTAAAAGAATTCTCAACATGAAATGACCAAAAGACACTTAAGGCAGTGTTCAATATCCTTAGCTGTCAGAGGAATGCAAATCAAAATGACTCTGAGAAACCATCTTACACCTGTCAGAATGACTACGATCAAAAACACCAATGATAGCCTATGCTGGAGATGATGTGGAGTATTGGGACACTTTTCCATTGCTGGTGGGAATGTAAACCTTTACAACCACTTCGGAAATCAGTTTGATGGTTTCTCAGAAACTTGAGAATCAACCTACCTCAGGATCCAACAGTACCACTCTTAGGAATGTACCCAAAAGATGCCCAATCATACTACAACATTGCTAGGAGTCTTAGCAGGAGTCATCCATGAAGGCTCCTAGGAGTTTCCCTAGCACCAAATTTCTCGCTAAACCTATTATGGCCCCTTCTTTCATTACTTGCTCCATCTGCCCTTCCCCCAACTCACCCATCCTAAGTCTGCATGTCCACATTCCCCCATCCCCTCCCATCTACCCCCACCTACAGTATACACATGAGATTGATGTGGGAGTGATTTCTTATTAATAAAGAAACTGCCTAGGCCCCTTGATAGGCCAACCCTTAGGTGGGTGGAGTAAACAGAACAGAATTCTGGGAGAAAGAAGCTGAGTCAGGGAGTCACCATGGTTCTCATACTCCAGACAGACGCAGGTTAAGATCTTTCCTGGTAAGCCAGCTCGTGGGCTACACAGATTAATAGAAATGGGTTAGATTAATATGTAAGAGCTAGCCAATAAGAGGTTGGAACTAATGGGGCCAGGCGGTGTTTAAAAGAATACAGTTTCCGTGTAATTATTTCGGGTATAAATCTAGCCGTTCAGGCGGCCGGGTGCTGGGGATGCAGCCCCGCTGCTCCTAATTCAACATGAGATCTCATCTCTTTCCTTTTTCCAGGGAGATCCTCCTTGTTATATACCTTCTTTATGGCTGTGGGGTTTAGCCTGGCTATCCTTTGCTTTACATTTAACATGCACTTCTGAGTGAGTAACACTGTATTGCTCTGGGTCTGGGTTACTTAACTCAGTGTGGATTTTTATAGTTCCAACCATTTGCTTGTAAATTTCACTATGTCATTTTTTTTTACAATACTCAGTTGTGTAGATGTAGCATATTTTCTTTATTCATTTCTTGATTAAGAGGAATCTAGGCTGTTTTTAGGTTCTAGTATTATGAATAATTCTGCTATAAACATAGTTGAGCAAGTCCTTGTGGTATGATTAAACATTCTTTGGGTATATGCCCAAGAATGATATTACTTGGTCTTGACGTAGATTGATTTCCAATTTTTTGAGAGACCGCCATACTGCTTTACAAATTGACTCTTCAAGTTTGAACTCCTTCCAGCAGCCAGCACCACATCTTTTCCAACATATGCCGTCATTAGCATTTTTGATCTTAGCCATTCTGAGAGGTGTAAGAGGGAATCTCAAAGTCATTTTGATTTGCATTTCTATGATAGTTCAGGATATTGAACAAATCTTCAAGTCTATCCTGGCTATTTGAGATTCTCCTGTTGAAATTTTACTGTTTAAATCTGCTTCTCATTGGGTAATGTAGACGTTGAGAATAGCGAACACTAGGAATGAAATGAGCAACAAACTAATACAGCCAAATAATGTCAAAATGATGTGTTATTAAATTGGTTAGGCTTTGGGATAAACTCAAGATATTTGCTTGGATCAGTAAGCTTTTTTTTAATGTTTAATGCTGCGATGTTGTTCATTTCATAAGTATACATATGGATGGCTTATAACTGGAGGTCCTGCTACACTCAGAAGTAAAAGCAGCTTCTACAAATTAGAGTAAGTTATTTTAATTTCAAAAGGGTGTATAAATATTTGTTTGTATTTTAGAATCAAAATTAACATAAATAATGGTTAATGATATCAAATAAAATGTACCCTAATAACAAGATGATGTAAGTTTAATCTTTTTAATATGTAGGAAGATGAGTTGCTAAAACTAATTTAAGTGATAATAAATCAGAATTCTGGCTTTATATGAGTTCAGTGGTTAAACCATGGAGATTTTCTTAAAACATGTATTCTGCTATTATTAAAGAATGACTCACAAGAACATTTTTTTTGTCTTCTTTAACTTATAGTTACACAAAATAAAATTAATTAACTCAACCTGTACTAGTGCTTCCTTGGCAGTATTTTATTTTGTGTTCTCTAAATTCATCTTAGGTACATGTACCAATCCTCTCTTATAAATTTATCAATCATGACAACTTTTGAAATATTAACACAAAATGTTAACAAAAATTATTCAATCCAACATTTAGAAATCTAGGGTCTCATTGTGTTTGTGTTACCATAATAAAAAATAGGGGTTTGGGAAAAATAGAAATTTGTGTTTTATGTTTTGAAATCTGAAAAGTCTTACTGTCGGGTAAACATACAAACACATACTAACACACACACTCCTAAATATACAAGTGGAATTTCATCACTCTGAATATTGTTACTTGAATGCATGTTTTGATGGCTGAACATTAAACAACCAATTTGTGGGTTCCACCCTGGAGAAGACTTTCTCACAACTCAGCATTCCTTAGCTACCTATAATTATCGTCTATGTTTGAGGACTCCTGCGCATTCCCTTATGAACTTTGAGTATCTCTGTAGGTGTTATTCATATTTAGGATAGGTTTAGACAGCCATAATGGTGAGATTTCATAAATATAGCTTCTGATATAGCTAGGAGACAGACTCCTGGTTCTTACAATCATTTTGCTTTGTCATCTTCAGTAAAACCTGAGGCTTTGTGGCAGAAGCTGTTTTCTAAATTAACTTATTTACTCCATTGAAACCTGGGTCCATACTCTGTAATTTGACTTGTGGGGGTTTTCTATGATGGTCCTTGTCTATTGTAAAGAAAAGCTTTCCTGATAAGGGATGCTTATAAGGACAAGTATTGAGAATATAATTAGGGAATTGTGTGTAAAGTGTCAATAATATATTCTCCTCCAATAAGACTGGTCTGTAGATTCTAGAAAAAAACGTGATTGAAGAACCTTCACACTTTACAGTTCCATGTTGAAATTTTTTCCCTGCATTCTCTTCTGCGGGAGCAGAACAATATTACAACTCCTAATATTGTTCCTTTCCCCAAGATTGTGTGTACCATGCAGAGATTTGTAATTTTATAGGAATTTCAGGGTAATTAGTTTGTTTGTTTTGTTTTGAATTTTGATGTAAAATGAGATTGAGACTTTGATTGGGATTGCATTGAATCTTTTGATAGATTTGGGTAAAGTGGTAATTTTCACAATATGAATGCTACGAATTTATAGGCATGGGATATTTTTCCATGTTCTAGTGCTTTCTCTACCTCTTTCCTCAGAGATATAAAAGTTTCCTTGTAATTTGTAGGCTGGTTTTCTATGCTTTATATTTTAAAAGCACTTATAAGTGAGTATATATGATAATTGTCTTTGTGGGTCTAGGTTACCTCACTCATTATGATGTTTTCTAGCTCCCCAATTGCCTGCAAATTTCAAGATGTCACTATTTTACTCTACTGTGTAGTACTCCATTATGTAAATGTACCACATTTTTTCTTATCCATTCCTTGGTCAAGGATCATTTATGTTGTTTTCAGATTCTGACTATGACAAACAATGCTGCTGTGAATACAGTTGAGAACATGTCCTTATGGTATGATTGAGCATTCTTTGGATATATACCCAAAAGTGATATTGCTCTGTCTTAAGGAAGGTTGTTGACTAATTTTCTGAGAAATTACCATAACAAATCACAATCCAAGAGAACCTAGACAACAACGAGGACCCTAAGAGAGACTTTCATGGCTCTAATCTACATGGGAAGTAGTAAAAGACAGTATCTCCTGAGGAAATTGGGAGCATGGGGACCATGTGAAAGGGTTGAAGGGGAGAGGAGAGGTACAGAGGGGAGCAGAGAAAAATGTATCGCTCAATAAAATCAATTTAAAAAAGAAAAAACAGTTTCTTTGTAGAATTACTTCAGATTGGGATTTTTGAAGGCAAATGCTCTCTCCTTAATCTCTTCATCATTCTACCCTCTGTGCTTAGAGCAGAAAGGATACTCTCTGCCATGTGAGTCAGGCCCCACTGGCATAACTTTGAAGTGAAAAGAAAAACAGAATACATATTTTCTTTTGTTTTCTCAAGTATTTTCCACCATTGATTGGTAAGACTATAGAGACACTTGTACCTAATTTGAATATATTGTATATTATTATGAGAGGGACATGGTTCTTTGGAGGTGAGAAGCGGAATATCATGATTTGCATGCTAATATTGTACATTTTATGTGTATAATTCATAATAGGGAACATCTCTAAGAATTATGTCTTAATTATCTTCATGTGACTAATAATTACTTAGATTGATAAATTAATGCATGCTCAGATCTACAAATACTACTTGAAGCAGAGTTTGCTATGTAAATGACATTAGGAAAATGCCAGTGACAGAGAGCTGTTGGGAGCTATTGAGAAAATTCGATCAAAAGTCACTGAACAAATATATAAATGTATGGATCTCATTTAATAGCCTATATTTTACTGTATAGCACCTAAAAATATCCTTATTATATATTCTATCATAAATTTAAACAGTGACACAATTATTCCTGGAAATTTGATTCCAAAACATTATAAAAGTCCTAGTTATTGTTCTAAGGTAGATATAAGCTCTGAAAAAAACCTACAATTGTTGATGATTTATGTATATATAAATCAAATATATGTGTGTATGTATGTATATACAATCACATTCACAACTAAATAAGTACTTCGGAGAGAAATCATCTCTGTCTCAAATGCTCAGTTAAATCAGACTCATCTTTTCTTCATTGCACAGTAGGTATGAAAACTAGAAGGATAAAGGATGACTGCTGTATGTATTAGTCCTGAGCCTAGGCAGTTTGGATGCTCACCTTACTAGACCTGGATGGAGGTGGGGGTTCCTTGGACTTCCCACAGGGCAGGGAACCCTGATGGCTCTTCGGGCTGAGGAGAGGGGGGGGGACTTAATTGGGGGAGGGGGAGGGAAATGGGAGGCGGTGGCGGGGAAGAGATAGAAATCTTTAATAAATAAATAAATTTAAAAAAAAGAAAAAATAAGCGACAATGTTCATCTAAGGAATGACAGTAGCAAAAACAAGTGCTTGAGTTTGAGCATCCCCAATGCTTGTGACAGCCCAAGTCAAAGCATTTGTGTAAGAATATTCTCTTAAAATTTCATTGAAGAGTTATAAGAAAATACAGATGCTCACAAGAATCAGGAAACTAATATATGTTTTATAAATATATTTTAATGTAAGTTACACACACATATATACAAACTGACTTTTTATTAGGATTTAATGCACATTAAATATTCCAAATTACTACATTAGCCACCTGGCTGTCCTTGCATGGAAATAAAAATTGTCTGAGTTCCCAAACACAACAGTAAACTAGAATCATTATATATTTTCAAGAATAAACCATTACTATTGAAGTAATTCATTACTTGTCCAGAGAAAAATTTAGAATTAGAATTAAATTAAATTAAATTAGAATTTATTCTAATTTAGAACTACACCCTTTATATTATACTACAATATCCATAAGCTAATGTAATATGTATGCCAATTATCTCTATGCTCTAGACTTTTATGGTTTCACCAAATTGAGATAGTGTAGAAGATTTTTGACCAAAACAGAATAATTTTTGTTTCTTTCTCTGACTCCTTCTTCTAAAAAATCCAAAAAAACTAATCTTTTGTCTTAATGGCAGCATAAACTTCTATTATGCATTAAATTAGTGTTGCCTCATTGACTTTTTGTACAGTGTCAGAAAATTTTGTTTTCCTTTCATTGTGATCCTTGGGTCCATTAGCTTAATTCTGCTCCAATTATCATTCTATATGGCAATATTCTGTGGTTGGAATGATTTACTCACCTCTCCTTTCAAATGTGGTCATTTATTCTGTTTTCATACATTAAGGCAGAAATCATTTACAAAGTTGCCTATAAATTTTATTCAATGAAGAAGTAAAGTGGATAAAAATGTTATCTCTCATTACTTTAATAGGTAAGAAACACCCTAATAAGAACAGAAGTTTTGTTATTAGATACCAACTACACATAAAGACGGACATTGAAGTAAGGCATCCACACACAAAGGAAAACCAGCAGCCAACTGTAAAGAGGAAAGGAAAGTAATGGATTCTTACAGAGCCTATTGAGTAAAAACAGAATCAGAGACTTGGTAATTTCAAGAATTCTAGTCTCCAGAAGTATGATGTGATATTTATTGAATTACACAATGAAAAATTAAAATATTTATAGTTCCTTCATAAAGAACAAATAAATAATCTTGATCAACAACTCCCCATTGAACTAGTAAACAAATAATACTTCCTATCTTTTTAAAAATTATTTTTAATTTTTGTTTTATTTTTGTACTGTGTGGCTTTTCTCAATTATTGTTGTATTATTGTATGTGTGTGACTTTTCTTGTTGTAAAATGTAAATGTTTGCTGTACATGAAGGTTAGAGGAATGAATCAGATTTCCAAGTACTAGAGGTATTAGAGGAACATTTGGGGACTCACTGAATCTTGATTCTATGGAAGAATACCCAGTGGTCTTTAACTGCTCAATAATCTCACCAGTCCAAAGACATGGTGTCTCTTGCATGAAAGACAGGTGTTAAAATCGCAAAAGCTGCTAACAAAAGGCCCTTTATATAATAGAATACATGTTTATCACTGAGAGTGTATCTCTGTTACTATACAATATGGGAATTTCTCTGAATTTGATG
>NC_022030.1:30012616-30015064 GCF_000317375.1 Microtus ochrogaster
ACATATTTTTCATACATTCTTTCATATACAGTATACCTTCATATGTACAAAGTATGTGTATATAAATATATTTATGGGTGGGTAAAACTGTAATAAGAATGACTTACAAATTCACAAAAATTATATTGTTAATTTGAATCACTTTTGGGTTTATATTATTGTGAAGAGATACCATACTTCAGTAACTTTTATAAAGAACACAATTAATTGGGGCTGGCTTACAGTGTCAGGGGTTTAGTCAATTATCATCATGGCAGGACATCCTCTTCCTTTCCTTTCTTTTTTTTTTCTGAGTTGTCACATTTCCAACTTTTCCATTGCTTTGCAAATTATCTCATCCTCCCCTCATCACTTACTTATTGATCTCTATATTCTTTGATGGCACAGCTCTAAGACTAGATAACTATGTTGGATTCCATAGCTTTCTGGTCTTCCATCAGTTATCACGTCCTCCTCTATTCCTCCAATTTCTGGAATAAATGAGGAAAAGAACCTTTTAAAAAATTAAATTTTCTCATGTAGATACATCTAACCTCTAGGTAATTTTATCTTACTTCGGTTTTCCCATTAAAACTTTAGTCATTTTTAATAATTCTTCACACCTCCATTATGATCCACAACCCATGCATGACTTTTAATTGTCACTAATGCAAATTTTGGCAAAAGGCATATGACTAGCAACTTTAAAATATATTTAGGGAAGTTCATTCTTCCAAAGGCATTTTTTGTGAATAATGACCCAATTTAAAAGAATAATATAGAATTCAATTCTGGTTGACAGAGTTTTAAATGTGGCTCAGAGGAGGTGAAATCTTTGGTATGGCTCCAAGGAAAATATATTAAATCCCTCATAGAAAATTTACATTTCTTTACTTTTGCACATTTCGATTTATGTCATTTGGCATTGCCCTTTATATTTCATTAAGGATGCTGTTATGATTTTTAAAAATGCTGCTGATTTCAACACATTTATAGAAAACACCTTTAGCCTACAAAGTTCCAATTAAATTACCTATTAAGATGTTATTTGCATTGTTCATAAATCTTTAACTGTTGCACACTAAAATAGAAATCTCAATTATTTTCCCTTAGTCTTCTCTTTGGGTCACTTAATTCTTAATTTCTATAAGAGTATTTTAATCTTCCATGCAAAAGAGAATTTACTAAGGTAAAATAAAGGACTATATTTTTATTCTGTTACAAATTCTGGCTTGATAAAATTTCTGTCACTGTCAAATATTTTTAAGACTATAATTTATTTTTCTGTCAAAAATGTTTTAATGCAACTGACATAAATAACTCAGGGTCAAAAACATGACATACTACTTCAAATTGCAGAATGATTTAGTTTTAATATTAAAGGAAGTTAAATATAATTTATCTGATATGTGATATTTTAGGACTCATTGATTTTTGTTTTCATGCCAATAAATGTGGAGAGAGACAGACAACAAGGTGATAGCCAGGAGAAGTGGTAAGCACATACGATCCTGAAAATACACTAACTAGAGTCAGTTATTATGTACTGTTTTGACACATAATATCTGTGTTATTCTGATGAATTTCTTTCTGTGATATTAAGCTCAAGATGAAAGACTTAAAAATAACTATAGTGTTCTAAATCTCTTCCAGGTTATGTTACAGTAATCATGAAGAACTTAATGTCTGACATATGCTAAATTAATGTGATAACCATTATAAAAGTATTTACAATATTTAAATTTAAATTAACTAACAGAGTACAAGCACTTCATTGACTAAACTTCTCTATCTCAGACCCCTTATTCAAGATAATACTATTTTTATAATTGCTATGTGAGATAACTTGCAATATAAATAAATAGCTCCTTAGAAACTATTTAACATGAACACACCCAAATTGCAAAAAGTTAGAATAATTTACCATCATTTTCATTAAAGTACATACCAACAACTGAAAAAATCATTTAAATGATTTTTAGAAATTTTATAACAATAATGAAGAGAATTTATTGAGCAAATCATAGAATACAGATGAAATTTAAGTTACTTAGAGCTAAACTGATGAGATGACATGTTGGAGTAAAAGTTGAAAGTCAGTGAATGTCTAAAATTTTAGTATAGTATCAAATGAATGTAAAACTATTAAATCCTATTATATATGCTTTTAACTTGAGAAATAGTAAATGTTTAATGTGTAATGTCTTTGAAGAATTTCTTAGCACCAATATGTATAAATGGCTACTACCCAAAAATCTGTTACAAATAAAAGATTAAACTAATACAAGTGACAAATCTTTATAGTGTACAAGACTGTTGTCCCACAGTACATCCTTTTTTTTTTCAAAACAAGAACTCTGAATCTTATCTCCATTGTTAAACTTTTGTCCTGACCATTACCCATAACAACTTTTAGCCAAAACCCTAAACAAAGACAAATATCCATAATGAATGAATATCTACAACATG
>NC_022030.1:30016674-30018299 GCF_000317375.1 Microtus ochrogaster
ACTATTCAAGAAACAGTATTGTGATTAATGCCAGTATGGATTAATGTTAGTATGTAACAATTATTAACACAAAACACATAGAGTTGCCAGAAACTTTCTCTAAACAGTGCAAAGAAAGAGATACAAGTGTCTGAATATCTATCTTTCTTATTTCTAACCTAATTCTCTCAACTGAAAAAAAACATTCTACAAGATATGTGTAGAACATATAATTTTGTAACATGCCATTTCCAATAATAGGGGATTAAAAGGGCATAGAAGTTTATAGAACAATACTTGTTAGTTGGTTCTCTTTTAGATACCAATTGCACAATTTTTTTCTCCCTCAACACTCAAAAGAGCTATATTCCCTAGAGCTATATTCCATCTTAACCATATTATCACTAAAAATTTTGAAACATATGATAAATGGCACAAGTAAAATTGCTAGTAACTCGATTTATGTTATTTATGATCTTATGATTATTGTGGTCATACTATTTTAAGAATAGATCATTTATACATGTCAGTGAAGTAGGATGAAATGGTCAGAAATGTGGGACATTTATTTCTGATTTCTACAATAATTTAATCTATAATATTTCTAATTTCTATATATTTCTATAACTTAATATATACAAACTATTTTATAGGTGCCACACAGTGGACATCTAACATACACACACACACACACAAATACAAACACACACACACACACATATATATATGTGTATATATATACACACACATATATATATATATATAACTTAGAGCTTAATAGGACAAATTTTTTCAAATTTCTAGAAATAGAGATTATTTTTTCTATTTCTAATATATAGTCCTTAAAATAAATTAAATTTTTGGCCAATGAACATCTAATCTATATTTGTAGATACTTTGTTTCTCAGTACTCCTTTTTTCCTTTCCAGTTCACTGCCTGCAGGATTCTTGCTCATTATTTTGAATTCTCTATCCCTGTCTTGCATACTGAAGCATGAACCTCTACCTTCTCTTGTTTCCTGAACTATATTCCCAGGTCTTTCATCAGATTTAAATTAACTGTAGTAGCAGGTGCTAATAGAATACAATGGAATCAATAGGGAACAAAAGGCTCTCTCTTGATTATATTTTTTCTCTTCAGACAAGCTTCTAAACTAATGGAAAAATCAAAGAGGTTTAGTTATTGATTGATAACTCTTTCAAAAACCTATTATTTTCCATTTAATCAATTCTGAAAACAATTTGAAATGTATGTTTGTCATGATAATTACTATGGTTCTTCATCTGTTTGAGAGAGTCAAGTCTGCAGCTGTCACCTAATGTGTTCTAGTTCAAACTTCCTACTATATCCAAATCAACCAGATGCATGTACTGTGTCCCTGGATTTCACTGACATGCATCTATAAAAAAGCAATAGTGTCAAGACTTCAGCTATGATGATGCAAACTTTACAATTGAAATGTTGATAAACAATGTATAGTGCTCTTTTCTTTTAAAACCATTCTTATTTTGAATATGAAAGATTTTTCTACTTCCTAAAATGGCAATGAAACACAACCTTTAAATTATTTCTGAAAATAAACCACTAAAGAGTAGTGGGTTAGTCAATTTAACATAAGCATTTCTCCACTAATCAACTTTTTTTT
>NC_022030.1:30019464-30027574 GCF_000317375.1 Microtus ochrogaster
GAAGAAGAAGAAGAAGAAGAAGAAGAAGAAGAAGAAGAAGAAGAAGAAGAAGAAGAAGAAGAAGAAGAAGAAGAAGAAGAAGAAGAAGAAGAAGACAACTTATTCTAGGTCATTCAGAGTGACGTTATGAGACCCTATCTCAAAAACTTATTTCACAAGGTATAAAAAAATCTAAGATTCTTTGGTCAATAATATTTAGTTCAGTTGATATTTAATTGAGTATTTGCCACTATATTCTTTCTGTTCTTCTAAAATAAACTATTTTTGACTTGTGTTTAAAATCCCAGGAATGTGCTTATTCATGTTACACATATAAAATTCTATCAATCTAGACTTCCACTTGCATTACATAGAAGCATAAAGTTACAATATGATTTAAATAAAATAACACAGGGGTGAATACCAGATTTAACGGCTTCAGGCTGACAGAATCAGAGGATTAGTGTCTTCCACTTGTCCATAATGTAACAGGGAAGTCAAAGCAAGGGATTAAGAAATATCAATAGCATGAAATACGATACTGACAGAAAAGTCAAAATCAAGTCAGAAGTAAAATAAATCATAGGGATGATGAAACTTGATTGAAAGGGGTACAAGACAGTCTATTCAGACTCAAGTTCATTAGTCAATGAAGTACTCAACTTCATGAAAATAAACTGTATAGTCTAGTGAATAATGCTGGAAGACTTGCCCCCAAACCTCACCTGTTTCCTGGCTCAGAGAGTATACAAATTGAATTTGATCACCAATTCCAGTCTCCCTTGGGACCATTCAATGCATTCATCTTAATGTATGAATATATGTTTTTTATTTAATTTACTTTTATTCTTTGACTACAACCACATTATCTCAGATGGGAAGAAAAAGGAAAAAAAGAAAAAAATAAACTGTTTCTAATTTAAATGTTTGCATTAATTTAAATGTATATGTATTTGTATTTATATTATACACTACACACATGTGTATTCATCACACACACCACTTTTCTCTGATATGGGAGGTCCTTCTCTCTATGTGTTATTAAATAAAGAAACTGCTTTGGCCTTTAGAACTTAGCTAGGCAGGGAAAACCATATTGAATGCTGGGAGAAAAAAGGCAGAGTCAGGGAGAAGCTATGTAGCCTCCACCAGAGACAGATGCTAGGAACAGAACTTTTCCTGGTAAGGCACAGCCACATGATGATACACAGATTAATAGAGATGGGTTAAATTAAACATATGTATTAGCCAGAAATATGCTTAAGCTATTGGCCAAACAGTATTACAAATAATATGGTTTCTGTGTGATTATCTTGGGACCAGGCAGGATAGAAACCTCCTACTACATTTCTCTATGATCATTTTTCTGAATATAATGGCATTAGTTAATGATGGGAGAGATGGATCAATCCAAAAAGTTCCTGCAGTGCAAAAAAACAAAAAAAAAAAAAAAGGAAAAAAAGACAGAGTTTAAATCTTAAACACCCAATGTAAAACAAAAACAAACAAACAAAACTAAGCATGGAGTGGTTGCGTGCATGTGCAACTCCATTGATTTATTGGCATAAGCATAAGAAAATAAGCAGATACTTGAATCTAACTGGTCATCCAGTCAAACAAAGCATGAGCATCAGTGAGCTTACCTATTCCAAAGAAAGATGGGAAGGCAACCAAGGAAGATACCAATGTCATGTTTTAACCTCCACTTACATGCATGGACACCCTATTGCTCAAATGTACATTCTATCATGAACACTACTGTTCTATGCTCCCCCAAAATGCAAAAGATGAACTAATTTATAAATAATTTGTTTCATTTAAAAATGGTGGGTGTTGCTAATGACACCTTCCTCTCTGGCGATTTGTTTCACATTTAAGTTCATAATAGGTTAAAAAGGAGAAGAAATATAAAATATTAAAGGATTCTACTGCCCTAGGTGACAAAATATAGGATAGACAAGAAACCACGAATATATATCCCAAAGTTGGTCTTGATAGTAATGGCATGACTTTGTTTTATAAGACTAAATTGAAGCATTTGTCAGTGGTGTCAGAGAACATCCAATCACTCTTTTATCTCAAATTATTCAAATATGACTACTGAAGAACTAAAAATGAATCTAAGAAAACATTGAGGAACGAAGATGCAAAGCAAATCATCCCAAATTAAATATGTGAAAGTTAAGAAAGAAACAACAAACTTTAATAGTAACCTACTGTGTGATGCAGAAGACATACGAAGCATAATGCCTCATAGGCTCGCAAAATATAGTGGAAGACGTCTTGACTTTGAAGTGAGTAGAGAAAAGAAGGGGAGAGATAAACCATCAATACTAAGGGGAAAGAATGAAATAATGCAGTTCTTAAAGTATTTTAAATACAAGGGAGAGTGATGGTTAGAGGTAAATAAAATCCTCAAAGTTTTTGAAAAGCAGAGGTAATAAACTGAAGAATTACTACAGTCACATAATCCCCAGAAGTAGAGACTTTGACAATCTCTAAAGTACAGCCTATAAACAAAATCAAAGAATTCAAAGTGATTAACAAAGAAAATGAAGTAAGAAAATTTTGTTTCTTTTTCCCTCAAGTTTCCTGTTATATCCGATTACTGCTTCATGCCAATAGAAATCATTATGATGTTTTTATGTGTATAAACATGTCAGTTGGATTGACTTCAATTCTGAATGTTTATTCATTGAACAATATTTCAAGTAAGCTTGGAGGAAAAATTTGAACATATCTGTCATAGGGAAAAGATGGATTTAGATGAGTTAATCACTTACACATGAAAATAATAAATATTAGATAATCCACACAGGTAAGATTCTGATTTCATATGAAAACCTAATAAAAGAGATGAGAATAGGTATATTTTCACACTTACTTATTTATTTATTCATTTATCTTATTTTATTTATTTATCCACTATTTTATATGTATCAACATATGTCTCTCTATGAATGTATCTGTATAAACAATTAAGGGATTTTGTGAAAGACTATACAATATTCTAGTTGATAGACTTTTGCCTGTGATTTATTAGAAGAGACTTTGCAAGCACATTATAAGATTTTCTCTAGGAATAAATAAAATTCTAGTAAAGTAAACTAAGATAATGTAAACTTTGACATGCTAGAACTCTCAAGATGTGAAAAATCAAAAATAACACTATTTGAACTTATTCCTTAAGTGATATTCTACATATATGAAATATAACATGCATTAATTCAAATTTAACATATTTTTATATTAAATTGCACATATATATGTACACACAATGGACTCATTTACATACTTATATGTGGTATATCTACAGAATATTAAGGGCTACTGGTATAAAAACAGTCATTTAATACAGAGAGTTCTGTTTGTTTATTATTTTCTTTCCTTTATTGGAGATACACCACATTATCTCCAATACACTATTTTTTGTTTGTTTATTATTTTCTTTCCTTTATTGGAGATACACTATCTATCTTTGTCAACTATGCCCTATGTACCATGTGCACTCATATGCATATCTTAGCCTAACATTACAAACTCACGAAATAGAATTGTTACAACTCCATGCTTGGGAAATGTGCATATACATAGTCCCATTAATTCAGGGTGAAGGTCAAAATTTAACAAGGTCCTATATAAAGCTAAAAGTATTGCATAGTATAAACATTTTTATGTAGTAGTTGCAGGGTGACAGAACATCAAGACCCTTTGCTACATTATTTTTTCTTCACTGAATATGAATTTGCCATGCATTTACTTAAAAATGAGTCATATGGCAGTTAAACTAATGACTATGATTCTATGGGATTCATTTTTAGCTTAGAGAAATTTTAATATCTGACTTTACATTGACGTGATGATTCATAATCCTATACAATAATGTGAACCAAAAGAAGCCAGCTCAGCCTGCAATGCAGGTTCTGTCTGTGGCAAATGGTGGTCAAATGTGGATTATCACTGTTTACTTAAAGAGTCTGGATGCATGTTGAAGGTGAGATTTCTGTTTTTCTATAAAAATACTAATTTGAAATTTGTGACCTTAGGATCTAAAAAAGGAAAATTGTGATGAGCTGAATTCAACATGAGCATACATTCAGAAACACTGGGAAATGGGATAAAACCAGTCTGGGTTCAAGGTGGTAGGTTGGGTTGCTGGTCAGTGAGAACTAGAAAGATATGAAGCTCATAAGAGATCTCCTACCTTAAAAAAATACATCTATAATCAAGATTCCAAACACTGTTCCTTTAAAGGATCAATATTTTTATACAGCCTTGAAAGCAGTTTGTGTACCAGAATATTATTGAAATCAATAAATAATAGCTATCCTGCCCAAAATTTAACCAATTAATATATTTTTATTCACTCAAGAGGACAATCAACATTAATTTAACATGTCATCTTCATTTTCATTTTTATATCAGTGAATAGCTTAATTGTCTGCCTTACAAATAAACGAAAGTGGACAAGACTTTCCAGAACTATAAAAAGACAGAAGTAGAAACAAATTCAATTTAGCTATAGTCATTCAGTTTGTAGATTTGGGTACACCATACCCCGAGCTTCCTAAAAGAGCAAAATCAAAGTATTAACACTCAGAAGAAATACAAACATCACTAAATTAATCTAGTCATTCAGAAAAATAAATGACATTGTTAAATGGCAAGATATACACTTGAGTTATTGTTTCCTGGAGTTTTGCTCTGAATTGCAACATCCTATCCAATTTGAAACGCTTGCCAGAGGGAGAAAGGGGAGGCAAGTGAGCCTCAGGAACTAACTAAAAGGTCAACTGTCAGGGAGAATAGGAACTTGAGAAATTATAGAGGATCTCTCCCTGGCAGTGAAAAAAAAAAAAGAGTAGATATTCCAAGAAGTGGAGACTCTGACCAACAAAACTACAAAAAAGAAAGGTACTGTAAACTGTGTAGATTCGGGGATGCACGTTAGGGGTAGTCACCATGTTGGGAGGGGCTATTTATTTATACAGCTATATTTGAGGCTATATTTGAGTTATCCATATTCGTTTTTATTTTTTATTTTTTTTTTTTGAGACAAGGTTTCTCTTTGGCTTTGGTGCCTGTCCTGGAACTAGCTCTAATTTGGTAAACCAAATGCTTTTTTTTTTTTATTGGTGTTTCTAACAAAATTATGGATTAGTGGTTTGTAAGTAACTTGTTAGTAACACCAATAATAAGACAACTGGTTTACCAACTTAGATAATAAAGTTATAGTTACTTCAGCCAGCTGTGGTCTGCTATTCTTGGACAAGTAGTTGTGTAGCTTTTATTTCTACCCATAAAATTTCTGTTACAAAAGAGCTACAAAGGATATGAAGACAAATTACAGAACCAAAAAAGGTATTTTAAAAGTCATAACACTGGTGGGTGGAGAATATGATCAAAATAATTTTCGTGAATGTATGAAATGTTCAAAAATTAATAAAAATCTCTATAAAGAAATGTATCCAGAATGTATAAATGCTTGAAAACCCTAATTAAAATGTTAAAGAAACCAATTAAAAATGAAAAATGGACAAGATGAGCTATACATATTTCTTAAATAGATATAGATATATATGCGGGTGTTAATGAGTTCAAGAAAGAATATCCCACATTGTTAACAATCAGACCCTGAAAATCAAAACTGGAGTGAAATGCTATTTCACACCCACAAAGTTGACAACTAGTAAAAACAAAATATCAGCTACTGATGAGGACATAGTGAAATAAGAACTTTCACAGCTTGGGGAAATACAAACTTTCTCACTCTACTTTTTTTTTTTTCATTTGTTTGTTTTGGAGACTGCTTTGGTGTTTGGTGTTTTGTTTTTTTGTTTTGTTTTTTCTTTTTTCTTTTTGTGGTTGTTTGTTTTGCTTTCCATACATCCTTATAGCAGTTCCGGCTTCCTCCATTCCTCCCATTCTCTTTCAACACCCTATATTTCCCCAGATCCACTCCCTTTCCTTTCCCTTCAAAAGTAGCATGCCTTTCAGGAATGTGCACTGATCATAGCATAACAAAATGGAATAAGACAAGTCACAAACCCTCTATCAAGTTTGGGTGAGATAACCCAGTAGGAGAAAGTGTCCCAAGAGAAGATAAAAAAATCCCACTCCCACTGTTAGGGGTCCCACAGAAACACTAACCTAAAAGTCATAACATATACGCTAAGGACCTAGCAAAGAGCCATGAAGGCACCTGGGTGGTCAGCAGTCTCTGTGAGCCCCTTTTAGTCCTACTAGTTCAAGTCTGTGGACCATGTTCTTCTATCCCTCTCACTTTTACATATTTCTTCCTCCCACTCTTCCACCGGGTTCCCTAAGCTTCAAGGTGAGAGACCCCATCAAGGTCTCTAGTTTGGGCTTTCCTTCTGCCTCAGTTTGGCTGTGGGTCTCTGCATCTGCTATTACAAATTGCCAGTGGTAGCCTTTTTGATGATGATTGGAATAGGAACTGATCTGTGAGCATAGCAGAATATTGCTAGGCAACATTGTCCTTTATTTCCCCCTCCAGTTGTATTTGGTTCTATGCTAGGTCTCTGGGTCACCCAGCCTCTGTGTGGGTCCTAGTACTTGAAGAAGTAATAAGGGTTAGCCTATTCTCCTGGAATGGGTTTTAGGACAGACCAGTCATTTGTTGCACACTCCCTCAATCTCTAGGCCACCCTTACCCCAGCTCATCCCCTAGGCAGAACACACTGTAGGTCGAAGGTTATGTGGCTGGATTGTTTTCCCTATTCCTGCACTTGAGGATTTGCCTGGTCACTGGAGATGGCCAATGCAGGCTACGTATCCCCTATTTCTAGTAATCTTAGTTGGGGTACATTCTTGTAGATTCTGGGAGATTCACTTGTGCCAGGATTTTACTATACCCTGAAATATCTTCCACTTCCAATAGTTCTGCCCAAACATGACTCTCATTTTCCTTTTCCCACTAACCCACAGTCCACTCATGAAAACGATTTCCATTTCACAGGAAGATACAGTCATCACCCTTGAACCCTCCTTGTTACATAGGATTTCTTTGTTTCTGAAATTTAGCATAGTTATTCTTAATTTTACAACTCATATCTACTTCTAGATAAGTCCCATGTTTGTCTTTCAGTATCTGCATTACTTTACTCAAGATATTTTTTTCCACCTCTGTCCAATAGTCTGCAAATTTTATTATGTCATTTTTTGACAGCTGAGTAATAATCTGCTGTTTAATGAAACCACATTATCTTTATCCCTTCTTTATTTGAGGGACACTTACATTGTTCCCAGTTTCTGGATAGAATGAGTAAAGCCCCTATAAACATGTTTGAGCAACTATCTTTGATGTCATTTGTGTATATGGCCAAGAGTGGTAAAACTGGGTTTTGAGATAAACCAAGTCCCAGTTTTCTCAGGGACTGCCGTATTGATTTTCATAGTTGTTGTGTGGATTTGCACTTCCACCAGCAATGAAGGAGAGGAGTAGGGGAAGGGGGAGAGGAGTGGGAGGAGTGGAAGGGAAATGGGAGGCAGGGAGGAAGCTGAAATTTTTTCAATAAAAAAGAAAGAAAGAAAGAAAGAAAGAAAGAAAGAAAGAAAGAAAGAAAGAAAGAAAGAAAGAAAGAGAAGAGAAGAAAAATCACTTTGTTATGATAGAATGTGAAATTTTCAAATTCTTTGCAACTTTATGCTGGTAAACTAATAACTTCATTGTCTCCTAAACAGTCATTATTTATGCCTTTGTGATTATTTAATCTTAAGTGTTCTTTGCAAAATGATGAATGAGCGCTAATGATATGGCTCCTTTAGTATACATTCTATATGTCTGCCTGACAACATGACTTTAACTTCTAGGATGGACATGGGGAAAGAGAGCCTCCCTCTAATGTCATAGCATGCCTATAACTCTTCCCCATTTTAAAAATCAAACCTTATGAGCCTACTTGTATACATTAATGTCTCTCTGTAAGTATGCTCAAAATTTGGCAGTACTTGAGGACAATCTTCATGAGACTAAGGCCATATTGCTAAAATTGTATATTCTTTATTTCTGGAATTATGGCAACAAAACATCAAATATAGGATTTTGATGGGGATTACATTGAATCTATAGGTTTCTATTGGTAGAATTGCCATTTTTACTATGTTGATC
>NC_022030.1:30030394-30038923 GCF_000317375.1 Microtus ochrogaster
TCAAGAACAATGGCAATGGGTTTTTGATCCTACTGCAGGTACTGGCTTTGTGGGAGCCTAGGCAGTTTGGATGCTCACCTTACTAGACCTGGATGAAGGTGGGTGGTCCTTGGACTTCCCACAGGGCAGGTAACCCTGATTGCTCTTTGGGCTGATGAGGGAGAGGGACTTGATTGGGGGAAGGGGAGGAAAATGGGAGTCCATGGCTGGGAGGAGGCAGAAATCTTAAATAAATAAATAAATAAATAAACAAACAAATAAATAAATAACAAAAAACCATCAAACATAAAACCAAAGATGCTGAATTATCTAACCACAGTACAATTCACCCAAACCTATTTCTTTCAGACATTTTTAGAGGAACATTTATTGATTTTTTTGTTGTTTTCCCTGCTTGAAACTAAAGTCAATTTATCCCAAATACCAAGGACTTATTAAATGTTCTCCAATATTTAAGATTTCCTGGTTCTGATCTTGTCAGAGTACACACAAGCAAATAAACTCTTTTAATGTTTGTAAAAAAAAAAAGCTGTATGACAGAGCTATAGTCATCAAAACTGCATGATATTTGCATAAATAAAAACAGGTTGATCAATGGAATCAAATTGATGACTCACACATAATTCCACAAACCTCTGAACAACTGATTTTTGTTAAAGAGCCACAAATACACAATGGAAAATAGAAAGCATCTTTAACAAATGGTACTGATCTAACTGGATATCTGCTTGTAGAAGAATTAAAGTGGGGACTAAATTTCTTCTTTCCCTTCCATCCTTTAAGATGTCCCCTATAACCCCCACTCTACTCTCTTTCAAATCCATGGGCTCTTTTTTCATCACTTTTGCTGCATGCATGTATGCATCTGTATACTTACACACATTTCTAAATATATCTGTTAAGTCCATATAATGTTACTTGTACGTATATTTTGAAGATTGACCATTTGGCACTGGACAAATTAGTGTTCTCTTCCATTTGAAGGTCTTCCTCTTCCAGGGCAGCTTTACTAAGGTGTCTGAAGTTCTTTGTATAGGTTCAAGGCCTCCTGGGCTTTCTTCTTGACCAGTTTGACAGACTGGTTGATGTCTTCCTTGTACAGCCTGTGCTTGGGCAGTCATGTTAGTGAGACTTTATTTTTGGCAACGGAAAATTTTACAGTTTTAAAAATATTCTCAGAGTTATTTAAATAATTTACCTAATAAATACAATATCTCTGATAATAATAAAATGATATTGATAATTTTTAAAATGTGGTCTGAATCTTAATTGTGCTTTCTCTGGCACGCATAATGAATGCATGGTACCAAGACTGCAGTGTTCTAGGTGAAGATTTTTAGAATTGACTTAAACAAAATAGCTCTGAGCTCATCTTTCTTGCTTCATAATCTAGTAGGTTATTGCTGGTAATAAATGCTCAAGAGGTTGGACCTAGTTGAAGTGAAGTGAATTGGTCTCTAGAGGAGCACTTTCAAGACTGTAATTGTTCCAATAACTTTTTATTACCCTCCATCTCTCCCTTCATACTTCTACAATACGTCTTTCCTTCTTCTTTACTCTCTCCTTCCTCCCTTCTCTTTCTCTCTCCTTCCTACACTTTTGACTTCTCCCTTTCTCTTGGCTTTTGAGTAATAAACTGTTTATGCCTTGATTAATTGCCTCATTATAGGCCAGAGAACAAATAAATCACAGGTCAGTGCCATGAACAAAAACTTCTGAAACTATGAGTTGACCCAAATCTTGCCTCCCCTAGGCTGATTTCCCCAAGCTCTCTGCCAAAAGGATAAAAAGCTGACTCGGATGTTTTCACATGGAATTGTACATCACATTATTATCAAATGCACAATATAAAAAGTCCAAAATAACCTAAATATATATTCATAAGCAAATATATAATGATATAATAAATGATAAATCCATAATTTATTATCCATAAAACGGAAGTACTGATATACTTTGTGATATGGTTAAATCTTGAAAACATGCCAAGTGAAAATCCATTTGTATATTTAGTACTTTATAATTAAATTTATTTAATATATCTAAAAGAAAGTCAATATATAGACAGCAAAAATTAATTTGATGTTTTCTAATGCTACAGTAGAGGAAGCAAGATGGAAAATATGTGAAAATTGATATAGGATTCCTTGATATAAAGTTATAATCTATCAAATATAACTGCTAAAATTGGGTCTACTAATATAGTAAAAACCATTGTTATATTAAGTTTACATATATAAGCTGAATGCTATACAAATTTGCAGATCGTGGTAGCTGTGAAAAATATTAACAAACCATAAAAACACACCATGATACAGTAGAAGAATGGGAAAGACCCAGGGAAAGGTTAGCAATTGAGAGTGTTGGATCTCTGGAAGGATTGCTGGTTTATATTTTATTTATTCTTTTTATTAGTAGTATTTTCCTTTTAGTTTTCCAAGACAGTGTTTCTCTTTGAGGCCTTGACTGTCATGAAACTTGCTTTATGAACCAGGCTGGCCTTGAAATCACAGATCTGCCTGCTTCTGCATCTTGAGTGCTGGGATTTAAAAAGTATGTCACCACTGTCCAGCTTTTAAAGACTACTTGCTTACTTAATTGTGTGTGTGTGTGTGTGTGTGTGTGTGTGTGTGTGTGTTCTATGAGTTCCTATGTGTGCCTAAGAAGGTCAGAAAAACATACCAGGTTCCCTCGAGCTTTAGTTACAGGAAATTGTGAACTATAGACATGGAAGCTAGAAAACAACTTACAAATATTTGAGAGACCTGTGAGTTCTCTAAAACAAAGAACCAACTTCTCGTATTTTATTTTATATTTATGTTATATATTATAATTTATATTATTAGCATAATGTAGTTATTATAATATATTATAATTATATATCAATATAATATTATTAAAATATATTCATTCATAGTTTTTCTTATTTTCACATATATTTATAAGGTATCTTAGGTACAGGCTAAATATTAAATAACTAAAAATCAATAAATTGTGATGAAATAAATATTCTTAATTTAATTCTTTTCATACCAATATCTTCAACTTGATTTCCTTTTACCGGAAATTACTTCAAATGTGGTATGTGGTTGTCTATTGCTTGTAATATCCTTCATAATTATCATGAGTCCAAAATTGGCTTATGAAAGAAATGTTTTTTATAATCAGAATTAAGCTATTATTGATTTTAAAAGATGTTTTATTTAAGTGATACATTTAATGCATTCTAAACAATTTAAACTTGAAAAACTTCTTCCCTAAGAATGTCATATAACTTATAACTATTTTTAACAATTAAACAAAGTTCTAAACTCAAATGATTTTCAAAAATATTCCCTTCGCTTTAAAGTCTATTCATTGTCACTACTTGGGACGAAAGACATGAGCTAAAGCTGCAAGTCAAATCTTATCCACATCTGCTATCCAGTCCTGATTAAAAGCAGGTGCTACTACATAGTATCTTTAATAATAGGTTATAACACAGGTCCTCCTTCTGCCTTAGGAATTGGATAAAATTAGGAGAAACAAATCAAAAATGGAGGGGTAAGGAGATAACACTGATTCCCCAGTGTGGTAGTTTGAAAGAAATTGACCCAGAAGGGAGTGGCACTATTAGGGTGTGTGGCCTTGTTGAAGTAAGTGTGAATTTTTTGGAGGAAGTGTGTCACTGTGCAACTGCTTTTGAAGTCTCATATAAGCTCAAACCATGCCCAGTGTCTCAGAACACTTCTCATTGTCTGTGAGTCAAGATGTACAAACTCTCAACTCCTTCTCTAACATCACGTCTGCCTGCATGCTGCCTTGCTTCCCACCATGATGATAATGGGCTAAACCTCTCAAGTGTAAGTGAACTTACACAATTAAAAGATTTTCCTTATAATAGATGCTATGGTCATGATATCTCTTCACAGCAATAGAAACCCTAAGACACCCAGTGTAGCCTAATCAGCTTCAAGAAAACAAGTGACTTCCTTTGGAGAATGAGTTAAAAGCAAGGCTCGGGGGCATTTGCACATATTCTTTAGGACTCATCAAGAGCAGCCTTTAGCAAGAAAAGCGTGCCTGTCACATCTTGGATACAGAAAATAGTAGATTTGGATACTGATATTCATAGGGAGTTTTAGGAGCATAGTTTGCACTATCTGAATTTCCTTATTCTTTGGTGCATGCAGCTTGTAATGAAGTACTCAGCATCCCTTCCTTAGAGTGGAATAGGCAATTATTCTAGCTGGAAACTCTGCTCTTGCAAATTGAGTTTGGCAACAATTCACATTGGCTGTCATTATTATGTCCCTCAAAACAAGTTAGCTATCCTCATTTCAGAAGGGAAAGTCATGATGCTCAAAAGTTTACCATAACACAGTCTATATTCTTACCAAACTGATCTAAATAAATCCAGTATTTCAGTCACAGAATATTCATATGGATCCTTAGGAGCTACATTCTTACCTTGCAATGCACTCCTGGAAAGAATTTCTCATTCTCTTTTTTGCTTCCATTTGAAGGCAGTTATAGTCAATCAAAGAAAATGATAAACTTCCTGATGATCAGACCCTTACAAACAGAGGCAGAAATGCTGGGTTTTGTGACTCTCACAGAGGTCACAGGCCATTGTCTCATCCTGTTTACCTCAATTACATGGAGTGTGGTTAGTATTTCCCCCTTTGGTTTTGAATCATCACAGATAGTTCCCAGGTCTTTCTATGCATTTCAAAGTGCAGTCTAGTCTTCTGGCCCCTCCCTGTCCTCTGCTACTCACTCCCCTAAAAACCCACTATTTCACTTTCTAGCTGTCTTCCTCTCCTGCTGTCTCTCCATGCTCTCCCTTGCTCTGACTACCCTGCTATTCTATCTCTTGCCATCTTCACGCTTCTCTCCCTCCACCTCTTGTGATTCCCTAGCTCTGATTTTGTCCATTCTAACTTTTCTCTCTGTGCTGGTCTCATCTAGATGCCTTTGGATGTTTTCTCTTATCAAAATAAAATCTTTCCCCTAAAGGAAGGACCAGTTCAGCAGTTTCTTTACTGTGCCCCTCATTTATATTAATAATTGAACTTCCCAAGGAGTTTTAAAAATTGCTAAGCCTCACATGTATTTTAATTTTATTATGTGAGACTTTCAAAGTTAATTCTCTAGGAGATTTTAAAAAATATTTCAAGTGGGCCAATCCCTGGGGCCAAACCTAATGACTATGTCTTGAATACAACCACGGGCACACAGATGGCGAAGTAGCAGAAGTAGCACCACCAACATCTATGGGTTGTTCTCTAACTCTGCATACTCACCATAGTAAACACACACACACACACACACACACACACACACACACACACACACACCTGAACAAAACAAGTAAGTAAAATGTAAGAAATAAAAATAATGTATCACAACATACTCACAATTATGAGCACACACAAACATACCACACACACACAGACCTGAACAAAACATGTAAGTGAAATGTAAGAAATAAAATCAGTATATCACAAAATACTCACAATAATGAGCACAAACACACACACTTCAACAAAACAAATTATATATCACAATGGTTCAATTATATATACAAACAATACTTAGAAATTCACTGATTTGGAAGTTATCTTTTTCTACTGCTACCTCACAACTTTTCCTGACTAATATGCCTGCCATAATCAAAAGTCTTCCATTCACTATGTCTGAAGATTTTGCCATTCTCTATGCTACATTCCTGTAATTTGGTATCTTTAATTAATTCAATATTTGCAGTACTATGGCCTTCCATATCCCTCCTTTATAATATTTAATGATGTCATTACCCTTTGTCTTCAGTGTCTATAGCTGTTTCCATAATTTTATCTAGATCCATTTCCTTACAAATTAGTTTGATATATTTACCCAATATTACCAAACTGATCTCTTTAAACAATTGCTCTAGGCCTAGATTATAGTGTGGAGTATGCTTGCTAGTATGCAGGCAGGCATGGCTACAGTTGCCATTGACTGTGAACATTATCTGCTTGGTCACATAACAAGACTGCCCCCAAAATGAAGAAAAGTTTAAAAACTAAATTATTACTCAATCTGTTCCACTACCGTTTTAGGTTTGAGGCTTACATATTACATATTTTAATGTAATATGTAAATTAAAAGAAATCCTGAAATGTGACATTTTTCTTTCCATACTCAGTCTCTATATTTCAGTCTTACAGAGATCACCAGTGGTGTGATCCATGTCCTGATTACCTGTAACTTGTTCCTCAAGTATACTCTTGATTATCGTATGCCTCTGTTTCTGCCTTTGTGTAAACAACAATTTTTAACCACAGTCCTACATCTTAAAGTCCATTAAGTTTTGAAAGCTACTTTTAAATCTCTACCTAAAATAATCAAGACAAGAATTTTTGATTGACACTCCCTTCCCAACATGTTTAAAGGTAGAAGGCTTTTAGAAAAAAAAAAACTTTGTAATTCTCTTCATTATTGACCCTAAATTTTTCATGTTTTTTTTCTTTAAATCTTTATGACAGTTTCTTAAAAGTCATTACCAAAAACAAGTGGCCAATATTTATTAGTTGGCGCGCGCGCGCGCGCGTGTGTGTGTGTGTGTGTGTGTGTGTGTGATCTCTTCTAAGTACTTCCTATTGCACTTATTGTCTGAAAATTTTTTTATCCAGTAAAGAGTATATCTCATAAACTTTTAAACCTGTAAACCTACTATCACAAGAGATTATAGTTAGCTCCTTTCAAGTTTGAACTAGCACTGCAGACATGACGGGTTTCAAAAAACCAGTTCTGAGAGTCTCAAGAAAAAATAAATCTTAGAAATTTTCAACCTAAAAATAGAGGGTTAAAAAAGTTATTTTGGAGGCTAGGTAGATGACTCAGCAATAAAATATTTCCTGTATAGGCATGACGACCTAAATTCAGATGCCTAGTACCCAGATTAGAGCACAGCAGAGAAGGGCAGATCCCAAGGACTTGTTAACACATTAGCAAGATGAGATTTCGTAAGAGACTCTGTTAACACGTTAGCAAGATGAGATTTTGAAAGAGACTCTCTTAACACGTTAGCAAGATGAGATTTCGAAAGAGACTCTGTCTCAAAAAATAAGTTGGAGAACCAACTGAAGAGCACATTCTAATGTCAATCACTGAAGCCTTTACAAGCATGCAAACATACACACAGGCACACAAGGCACACCACACACACATAAACATATACATACATTTCTTCCTCAACTCAAATCAAAACACAAAATTCATGCTTTACAGCTATACTGTCACACAGTGTTTTAATTTCTTAATTTCTTAGCAAGTAGTTCCAGTTAGCTTAGTTTTCTTTAATGTTTGCATTAGATTTACTTTTACACTGGGATTTGTAAATACATATTTTTCTAGTCTCTGACCATAAAGAATTTTTTAACATGTTTATCATGTAGGGTTCTGGAGACATACCTACAAACTTCCAAAGCAAGAGTTTTTGGGTTTTTTTTTTCCCATCTAACCTTGAACAGGGCTACCTCTTTATATGCACATTCCTTCTGTCTTCAAATAAAGATGCTGTGTCAGAGGTGTAGGGTAGTGAGAAAGCACTTACTAGGCATGTAGGCATGAAAAAGGCTCTATGTCCCATCTCTAGGACACAGACACACTCATTTGCACAAGCACACTAACACATATATATAAACACAGATACACAGACACACAGACACACAGTACATGTTTATATCTGAGAGTCTGCTATTTTCAGTATAATCCGCTTTTGAGTGTGTAGAACCCGGGGATTAGATGCAAATGTGAATTACAGAAATCAATGTGTAAAATATAGACCCTTGTATGGGGAATAGTGGAACACTGGTAGTTGATACATACACTTTCTACATGAAGCAATTAATAACAGAACATTGAATACTGACTAGGCATGAATTTTCTGAGGAGGGTTTCCTTATTTGCTTTCTGATGCTGTTATAAACATCATGGCCAAAATCCCCTTGGGAAGGAAAGGGATTTGTTTGCCTAACAGATTTCACCAAATAAAGCTAATGAGGGAGCTAAAGCAGAGAGCAGGGAGTACTGCTCACCAGCTGGCCACAAGAGTCAACCTTCTTCTATTTCCCACACTCCTCTGCCCATGGGTGTTACCACCCACAGTGGGTTGATCCCTTCTATACTATAAGCAATGAAGAGCTTTATTTATTTATTTACTTAAGATTTCTGCCTCCTCCCAGCCACCGCCTCTCTTTTCCCTCCCCCACCCCCAATCAGGACCCCCTGCCTCATCAGCCCTAAGAACAATCAGGGTTCACTGCCCTGTGAGAAGTCCAAGGACCACCCACCTCCATCCAGGTCTAGTAAGGTGAGCATCCAAACTGCCTAGGCTCCCACAAAGCCGCTACGTGCAGTAGGATCAAAAACCCATTGCCATTGTTCTTGAGTTCTCAGTAGTCCTCATTGTCCGCTATGTTCAGCGAGTCCAGTTTTATCCCATGCTTTTTCAGACCCGGGCCAGCTGGCCTTGGTGAGTTTTCGATAGAACATCCCCATTGT
>NC_022030.1:30039328-30046400 GCF_000317375.1 Microtus ochrogaster
GAGACAGAGACCCACATTGGAACACCGGACAGAAATCTCAAGGTCCAAATCAGAAGCAGAAGGAGAGAGAGCACGAGCAATGAAGAGTTTTTACATTGCCTTATTGTATTTTGTTTTGTCATGTTTGGTTGCTGTCTCTCGGAGGCCTGCTCTTTTCTGAACAGAAACGGAGGGTGAGTGGACACAAGGGAGAAAGTAGGTGGGGACACATGGGAGGAGTGGTGGGAAACTGTGGTCAGCATATATCGTATGAGAGAAGAATCTATTTTCAGTAACAAGTAATAAAACAAAAAAATCTGTCTCATGGACTGTTCCCAGAACAAACATGGTCAACGCAGTTCCTCAACTCAGGTTCTCTCTTCCCATGTGTGTCAAATTGATAACCAAAACTGGTCATCACAATGAGATTCTAACATACCCTCATTAAGGTGGTATCTGAAGTTGGTCATTAAATTGTTTAAGGTCATGGCCTAGAAACAAGGAAATAACACAGTATGAAAGGGAGGATACACCTTCACAAAACAGATAAAAGAAGCAATCTATGACCTTAGAATAAGAAAATTAGTTTCAATTGTCAGAGAATATGCCTATATTAGATGAGACTAGAACTTGGAAGGCAGGATAGATTCATATTTTTAAAGATTCTGCAACCTTAACAATAAGGAAGTTACATATGTTTAAGCAGAGGATTTAATGGCCTTAATACTGGGAATAATGAAGCAAATTTGTTATTTGAACTATTGTAGTAATAAGGAATAGTGAACTAATAATACAAAAGATAAAAGGGAGTAAGGGAGCCTTAGGAGTTTAGCAATTATGATCCATTTGTGAACATGGATTGGTGCTTGACAGGATTTCAAATCCCAATAGAAACAAACCTCTGGTCATGTTTGGAAGAAAGTTTCTTGATTTTCTTTATTTAGGTGGGAAATTATACCCTAAATGCATATGGCAATGTTTCATTGGCCAAGTCCCTCAAAAGGGGAAAGCATTCATTTTTCTCAGTTTCCCGAGCAAGCAAAAGTTTGACAAGGTACTTCATCTTCCTCCTTTCAGGATATCTCTAGCTGATGGACTGTATCCTCAAACAGTGGTCCAAAGCAATTCTTTTCTTCCTCATGTAGCTATTCTCAAGCATTTTGTTACAGCAACTAGAAAAGTCAATGAAACAACCAAGACCCTTGGATCAAGAATTGGATAGTGAGAAAACTGACACATATATTTTAATAGAATCTTCAGAGTAACATTTTAGCTATAACATCAGTTTTTATTAAAATTTCATCAAAAAAAAAAAACTGGGCAGTGGTGGTACATGCCTTTAATACCAGCACTTGGGAAGCAGAGAGAGCACATTAATCCTCTGTGAATACTTTTGATATACTGGTTTGATGGACAGGATTTACAATCTGAGATTGTGCCTGTGACATCTTATATATTCACATCATGAATTTATACCTATAATTTAATCAGAAATTTTAGAAAAAACTGTGAAAATACAAAACAAAACAATAGAAAGAGCCTGTGTACTTATAGATAATGAGAATATCAGACATGTCTTTTAGCACTAACATTAATTTTATTTATTCTATTAAAAAAACTAAAGCCAACAATTATATAAGTCAAATGGCAAATTGGAAGCATCGAAATAAATTATAATATGAAAATATACAAAAAAAATCATAAGAAAAGCCTAAAAGAAAACTGTAAGAGGTAATTATGAGGTCTAAAACTATATGAAGAAGATATCAGTGAAACTATATTTCATTTATTATTATTATTATTACTACTACTACTACTACCACTATTTTATGCAATGTTTCATTGTGAAGCCCTGGAGTTCCTAGAACTAACTATGTAGTTAGTTCTAGCCATGAAATCAGAGATCTGCCCATTCTACTACCACGGTTCTGGAATTAAAGCTATGCATCACCACTGCCTGGCTTCTAGTATCTGTGTCAACAAACATGAATCACAAGATAATCAGAGAAATTTAAATGCTGTGGAATTTTTATTAAGGAATTACTCTTAACCATGTTATATATTATTAAATGATTGCTATATTTTACAATATGATAGAAACAGAAATGCACAATTAATCTCATTGTTAATTTACAAATTGATTTAACATATTTCCTGATGGAGGTGATTAACAGTTTCTTGGCATAGTAAATTGGACACCTTCTCCTTCTGTTTTTATATAATTATGCAATTTTTAGCAATAATGTTTTGTATTTCTGATATAGACAAAGAAGTGTATAAAATGATAGAAGTTAATAAAGGAAATGAATCCCAGCTATATTTACATAATAAATTGTCAGCAGAACCTTTCTAACAATGTGAATGTGTGTATGCAGCATAGATATTTACTAATCCTGTTAGCAAATATCTATCAAAATTTTTTATAAGTATTTGTAAAAGTTTTACTTATATGCTTATTATATCAAGGGTGACCACTCATATTAGATAAAAGTTTCATTATATAGACGGAGTGGGTTGTATTTATGTATTTAGTACAGAGAGAGGATGTGTGTAAAAGTAAAATTAATTTAAAATAAGACCATGAATTTGAGAAAGATCAAGAGTAGTATAGAAGTGCAGGGGTGGAGGGAGAAAGGAAAATGAAAAATTATACAATTATAGTTATAAAAAATCCTTAAATGATGTCATTATATTTGTTTAAAAAACTTAATTTTTTTTCTCTGAGCTATTCTATTTACAAATAAAGACACGACATTTGATATTGGGTTAAAACCTACTTGATTAAAGAAATTGAGCAGCAACCAGATGACCTTCCTTTCCATCAGGAGACACAGCAAGAGAGTATCTCTCCATCTGTTCATATCCAAAAAGGTCCCCAAATCTCCAAGTCCCTCCATATTCCTTCCTATGTGTCTCTATCTTCTTCTTCCCAGGCTTTCCTTGTGGTCTATGGCTAATTTTTGTCAGCTAGTCACTAGATCTGTGCCCTGATGCAAGGTTAATATTTTTAATACAGTCTCAGAGCTTTATGGTGAAATTGAATATCCCACAACAGAAAAATAAAATCTGTTATGTTAAAATGATATGAAAATAATGTTAAGAATCACAAAAAGTGAAATAAGAAAATTGTCAACTGTCTATAAAATATAGAGTGCCTATATTATTTACAAAATCTTATGTATCATATTATGGATATCAACACCAGAAACACTTCTTTCTTAACTTCTTGTTTAACTAGAGAAAATTCCAAATTTCCCCTGCCAAGTGTTCTTCCCTCCAGTCTCTCTTGATGTGGGAGTGTCATATATCAATCTGTTGATTTCATTGGTTAAGCAATAAAGAAACTGCTTGGCCCTCATAGGTTAAAACATAGGTGGGAGGAGTAAGCAGAACAGAATGCTTGGAGAAAGAAGCTGAGTCAGGGAGTCGCCATGATTCTCCCACTCCAGGCAGACAGACACAGGTTAAGATCATTCCTGGTAAGCCAGCTCGTGGGCTACACAGATTATACGAAATGGGCCAGTCCAGGTGCAAGAGTTAGCCGAGAAAAGGCTAGATATAATGGGCCAAGCGGTGTTTAAAAGAATACAGTTTGCGTGTAATTATTTCGGATAAAGCTAGCCGTGTGGGCGGCCGGGTGCGGGGGATGCAGCCTTGCCGCTCCTATTACTACACTCTCTTAGATAACCTTCATTTAACCCCTACCATGCCCTCTCTCAGTTTTCTGGAGACACTATATTTTGTGGTCTAGGACCTTCAAAGATAGTGGTTACTTGCCCAAAAGAGGAAATTGTGGGAGCATGAAGTGCAGAATCACGTGTAAACCTGTGTCACACACTATTTTGTCAAAAATGTTTAATTGTAGGATAACAAAGAAACCTGTAAATGGACTAGACAGACATTAACACAAATATTTATAAGGAGAAGGTAATTTAAATGATAAAATATTTATGCAATGAAGTTCTAGTCTAGCTACAAGTATATGGGTTGACATGGTAATATCTCCAATTTACACTACCAACAGAAAATGTCGAATGGAAAGGAGCTCCTACCTGTATTTTAGTTGTCAAGTTTTTGCTAGATAACAAAACAGAAGCACCATAAGGGACATGCTCTTATGTATTTTTGAATAAAGAATACTACAAGAAAAATGAATTATATAAGTTAAATTATAAGTGACAAATTAGTAGATGGAGAAGTGCTACTAAATATAAACAATTCAATTTAGTTATAAACCCCAATATTTACAATTCTTTGCATTTATGCTCTGCCTCTACTGTGGTGATATCTTGTTTGTACAAAGAAAACCTGCCTGACTATTAGAAGGCAGAGGTAGCCACCAGCAAACTATAGAGGTCTGGAGGTCTGTGCAGACAGATAGGAAGTGATATGGCTGAGCAGAGAAAGGAAGTGATAAGGTGGGGAACTCAGTCTCTGTTCTGCTGAGAAGTTGGGATATAAGGTGGCTGTGGTTTTGCTCCTTCATCTCTCTAATCTCTCAGCATTTCCCCCTAGGCTTTTATTATTAAGACTAACTAGAACTTGTATTATACTCTACCAAAAGATTTGATTAGCTACATGTTTTATCAATTTAATTAATTGCTGATAATCTTCAAAATATAGAGTAACATCGCATCACACAAATGCAATTATGTCTTCATTTAAATGAAGACATGTATGCTACTAATGGCAAATGTTTTTTATAATCTTTACATACATGAAATTGTCTTTGTATCATCTTTCATTTTGAAAATGAAGAATCATTTCATCTAAACCTGTGGATATTTAACTCAAAGATGAAATGATAATGTGACTAAATCAATTCTAGGCATTCAGTGCAGGGATCCTGGAATATTTAGAACGGCTACAAGCAAGTACATTGATAAGTCTTTTTCTACAAAATGCAAAAACATTTTTTTCATAGAAATATTCAAGCAAGACACAACACTATTGTGCCTACTTGGTTTCATATTTTGTGGTTGAGACAGTCAGTAGCTATCACCAATTTAAAAAAAAAAGTGGCCATAATGAATTCTGAAGCTGTGAATAAAGTGACAAATTCTTCAGCACAATGAGACACATCCCCCGTGATAGCCCTTGGTGCTTTACAGTTTTAAGAGCTAATTAGAAGCAGGTTCCAATATACATTTCTTTTCTTTGCCTTAAAAATGAGAACAGAGTCAGCTTTTTGAGCTCAAGCCAGATGCTGATTTTATAACCTTAGCTGTGTAGGCTAACTACTAACAGCTCAGGATCTGAGACTTTGAAAGTTATTTTTAGGACAAATCACTTAATGAGCAGGTACAAACTTAAGCATAAATGAACAGCAGGGCAGAGGCAGCCAAATGTCAGGGAGGGCCTCAGATGGTAGGACAAAATGTAATTATTCAATCCAGTTATGGACACTGGTGAATGGAGATGAACCTTTGCCAACTGCTGCCCAGTCAAAAGGTTTAATACTTTTTATGCATAGAAAAAGAAAATACACAAAAACCAAAACCATACATGTCAAAATTATTTTCTCCTGTCTTTCAAGCAAACACAAACTCAATTTTCTCTTTAAGCTAAAACTTCTGTCACTCAATACAATTTTCTCTAATATTTGCATTATATATTTAATGAATAACATGTATTGATTTTGTAAAGTTTATTTAAAATAACAAGACTTCATTTTTTTACTATATTATTGAGTATTCATAAACATTGTTAGTGTCAAAATTTACTCCAGTGCTACTATCACACTAGCAACTTCAGGCCTTACATCCACCAAAATTTAATAGTCATTTTCAGAAAAAAAGAGCATATAAATCATCTACCTTGTATTGTGAAAATTGTAACAAACTGTTAAGATCTAAGAAACAGATAGATCTTTCAACATATAGCAGCATTATTTGTAATAGCCAGAACTGATGCGGGATTTCTCTCTGTATGCTGCTGCTCTGAGCCTATAGCAGAACAGGGTGGGGCAGAGCAGAGCTAGGTGGGGAGGACCAGACTGAATGTTGGGAGAAAGAAGGGCAGAGTTAGAGAGAAGCCACTGGAGACAGAGGCTGGGAACTCTACCTGGTATGCCACAGCCATATAGTGATATACAGATGAATAGAAATGGTTGAATTAATATAAAAGTTAGCCTATTAGAAGCTAGCGCTAATGGGCCAAGCAGTGATTTAATTAGTACAGTTTCTGTGTCATTATTTCTGGTCTATGCTAGCCGGGCAACCGGGAACCAACAAGTAGCCCTCCTTTTAACACAGAACCAAGAAAAAAAACCTAGATGCACCTTAACTCAATAATGGATAAAGAAAACGTGATACATTTGTACGATAGAGTAATACTACGTGGGAAAAATAGACAGTGACATCATGAAATTTTTAGGCAAATGGATGGAACTAGAAAAAAAACATCCTAAGTGAGGTAACGAGACTGAGAAAAACTAGCACAGTATGTACTCACTCATAAATGGATGTTAGGCACAAAGCAAAGAATAACCAGGCTGCAATACACAACCCCAGAGAAGCTAGGTAAAAAGAACACTGAAAGGGACAGGCATGGGTAAACTGGGAGGGGAGACAGAGGGGAGAGGATTGAGCATGGTAAGATGAGAGGCTGAGATGGCCCAGTGGGGGGGAGAGATGGAGAGGGAGAGGAATGACAGAGATATCTTTTTTTAAACTCTTCCTATATACAGATTTATTTGGAAAGTAATCCAAACATTTTCTTGCATTAAAAACAATCAAGACCCAGAAAAAAATAAAATAAAAACCCCTGATAAAAATCTTTTTTTTCTTTTGTTTTTAATTTTTTTTTGTTTATTTTTTTTTAGTTGTTGAAAAAAATCTCCGCCTCCTCCCTGTTTCCCATTTCCCTCCCCCTCCTCTCACTCCCCTCCCCCTCCCCCCACTCCATTCCCTGTCCCTCTCAAGAGCAGTCCAGATTCCCTGCCCTGCGGGAAGTTCAAGTTCCTCCCACTTCTATCCAGGTCCAGGAAGGTGAGCATCCAAACAGGCTAGGCTCCCACAAAGCCAGTTCATGCAGTAGGATCGAAACCTAGTGCCATTGTCCTTGGCTTCTCATCAGCCTTCATTGTCCGCCA